>NC_091701.1:38525000-38607500 GCF_041296265.1 Equus caballus | reverse complement strand
CCCAGGATCTGAACCGGTGAAACCCAGGGCTGCCGAAGCGGAGCACTCGAACTTAACCACTCGGCCACGGGGCTGGCCCCAGTAGGATTTTTGATTGAAATAAGTTGAGCGATAATGTGACTGGTTGAACAAGCTTTGCTATCAGTTGGATACCAAACTAAGTTAGGCTCTGAATTGAAACAAAAGAAGGACAAGTACAAGATGGAAAAGGAAGCAATAACGATGCAAAGGATAAATGAGGAGATAGTCTCATTTCTAGCAACTTGAAGTAGCAATGGCAGAACTTGACTGCTGAGACAAGTCTGAGACAGTGCCCCCAAAAATATCAAATAAGGGTAACTTTCCAAACCATGGCTGGGCTCCAGCTTAACCGGTTCAACCTTGACCCCTGCTAATATTAATCAAAACCAAATGACCTGGCAAGTCATATCACCTCACTGAACCTCATTTACTTCATCCACTTAAATGAGAGAGTTGGAATAAATAATTTCTTTTATTTCCTAAATTTGATGCTAAAAGTTATGAAATGCAAAGGAAAACTGAAAACAAGCATAAACTTCATCCAGAGGCACAAAATCTTTCTATGAAAGATAGCCAAATTTTTGACCAGTTGAAATGGTTTGTTTTCACATCATCCATGAGAATTTGCTTGAGGTGGAGTGAAAATAATAGTGAAATCAGAAATCTTCTTCCAAAACATTTAAGCCCGTTGTTTTCTCTCTGTATAGGCAGTCCAAACCAGACAGCTGTTTATAAAGGTCTTGTTTTTTTCCCTGTTGGTAGCATGAGTTACAGCTATCTCTATCTCTTGATTTTAAAGTCTATGATGTCTGGTTCTTAGTTATACATTCTCAGAAATTAGTATAGTACCCAGTGCTTAATGGATACATAATAAGCATTTGTTGAATGAGTAGAATAAATGAATCATGACAAACATAAGTGTATCTTAAATCTTTTTTTCCTAATCTGGTAAAAAATGGTGTCAAGTGGAAGGCCCTAGGAGATTATAATGTCAAGTATCTTATTAGAGTAGTTTGAAATACATTTATCTTGGTTTCCAATGAGTTCTCTTCACCCTATTTTACTTCTGTTTTCTTAAATAAGTCGGAATTTGAAGATAATTTTGGGAATTTGAGCAAAATCCACCCAATCAGAGCTGAATTCCTCAAAAATGTACCAATTACATTTTCGCCAACTAAAAATAAAGATGTTCTAATATTTGAAGATGTATGACTTCAAATACATAATATCATGTATATAATACATATCAATTATGGCAGAATTTGTAAGTTCTAAAAAAGGTCACCTGCTTAGGTAAGTTTTTTAATATTTTAAAAATATATAAATGTTTAGTTTTATTTTTCATTAAATTTTATGAGACACTAATTTAGAGTTTCCATAATTAAAGTGCATGTCATTTAAGGTCACTTCAGTTGAAAAAGGTCCCAGTTAAAGTAGATAAGTAACCTGTCAAAATGCAAAGAACTTTTTCCTTCCTTAAAACAGCACAAAACCAAAATGCAAAACGTCAGCTGATGAAACACCAAATAGCCCTCACCAACAGTAGAAATCAGCAATATTAAGCTCCACATTACAGTATTTAACTTAGCCTTGCTATACAAAGGTAACCTTTTGCTTCTAATGCACTAGTTGTTAAAAGCAGGAATTAGGCAATATAGTTTTAAATTGGCTTAAACCAAAACTTAAAGTGAATGAGGTCTCAGTTCTTGTCCCAGTTATTGCATAACTATTGTGCATCTCCACTACAAAAAAATTAGGCCAACTATGTCTAAATAGGCAGGAAAATCCTTGTTCAAGTAAATATGACAATTTTCCATTCTTTCTCAAGAGACTTTGTTTATATTTTGGCTTTTCCCTATGTCGTTTTGACTATAAAAATTCTAAACTGGGAAAGCTATGGAAGAAGGTTTAGCATAACATTGTGACCAAATTATTTACGCCAGAGAGAAAAGTAATGCACAGGAGGGCAGATCTGCGAGGCAACATTTCTAAGAACTTAAAAGTTTTAACAGGGTAGTTATGCTCATTTTCTGATCACAAGGATGAACATTCCCATATTCTCTCTCTGAGAATAGTTCTCTCTGGGATAGCTCATTTAATCAACATCCAAAGCACAAATAATTACGTAGCTTTTTTCTTTAGATTAAACTATATTCTGAGTAGTATTTGGGATAACCTGATGTATGATTTCTAACATCAAAAAAATAAAATTTTAATACAGAAAATAGACCTGAAACCAAATAAGAGTTCAAAGCAGGATATTGTAAATGTTGACTTTAAGAGGATTTTTAAAGGCTAAAGTGTTATTAAATATCATGCTATTAAAGAAGATCTTTTGTTGAGAAAAAATGTTCCAGATATATAAAAAAGTAGCCAAAACAGACTAAAAATTAGAATACATATTATATTGCTTTTTCATACAAATATGCATGGGAAAATATTGGAACTACATATGTACCTACAAATGTTAACAGTATTTTCTTCAAAAGTTTTTGGTCTTATCCATTGTTTTTCTGTATTTTCTAGAAATTCTTCATTGGATGTAAATTATTCTCTTAATTGGGGAGAAATATTAAGAGCTATAGAAAATTCAAAAGATGGACAGAGAATTTGGAAACTCGGTAGCTAGAGAATACGCATCAAGAAAATATGATTTTATCTCAACTTTGATGTAGAAGAGAAGGTTTTTCTGGGTGCAGAAAATAGCATGAATGGCACCCAGATGGGAAGCAGCAGGCTTATCTGAGGAATGGCACGGAGTCTGCGTTGCTGGTGCCTGGGCTGGGTTAAGGGAGAAATGTGAGAGGGGACTCTGGAAAGTTAGTTTGGAGTCAGGTCCTGGGGAGCCTTCAAGGGCTGCACTTGCTAGGGCGAAGGAGGGGCAGGGGGCAAAGAACATTGACAGCTCATGAGAAAGGGACTCACGTACGCAAAGCAATTTGGAGAAGGGTCTCTGGATGGTAGCCTATGATGCTAACTGAAAGCAGGGAAATTTCTCAGAAAGTTTTTGCAAAGTTCCCATGAGAGACTCCATGGGTCTAATAAGAGTTAGGCTAGGGAGCAAGGGATTTAAGGGGCTTTTCAGAGTTAAAATCACTAGCATTTGCTACCAGACTGGATCTAGAGACATCTGGGGAGGCTGGGCTCTAAGAAGACTGTTCGGCTTTAACTGCTCAGTAACTGGGAGGGGAATCAGTTGGCAGAGCCTGTTATCAGCCCTCTACTTAAAACCTCATCTTAATGCTGTGACTTGAGAATGTGAAAGAACTGAGTTTGCTGCACAAGTCTTCAGGATGGAAAATAGAAATCTAAGAACAAAATTCCAGAGAACTCTTTATTTAAGGGACAAGAAGAGAAAGACAAGGCTTTGTGAAAGCACACAGAATACTCAAACACAACCAAGAAGTTTCGTTTGATAGGAGACAAGAAGGGAGACTATTTCAACAGGGAAACGAACAGCAGCAAGGTCAAGATGCTCTGAAGGGGTTGGGCAAGAATGAAGGTTACAGCTTCATTCTCGCCTCTCCACTCGTCCCACTTCTGGCCTTTGAAGCCGCTCCAGGGGCAACCATAACAATTGCCCCCCCGAGATTTCCCCAGTACAAATGAATGTGTTAGAGGAGAGAGAGAGTAAAGCAACAAAAAACTGCCCTGAGATCTACTTAGCTGAGAGAAATTGGATTTTAAACCTAGAAGGACTTTCAGAGTCATTTAGTGCAGACTTCTCACTTCATAGATAAAAAATTGGAGGCCACCACCTGATTCTGTGACTTGTTCAGGGTCCCCAAATCTCAGAACCCTGGAACCTACCTTAGTGTCTGTCTAGTCAGCGTCGCCAGTGACAGACATCTTAGCTAGCTACCTGTAAAAAGGTGAGAACCACAGGAAATGTCACTGAGTTGAGGAATAAGAATTCTGAGTCATTCCGTTTTGAGGCCTTTTGTCTGGATCTAAGGCTTTACTTTTCCTTGAAGCAGGCATATCCTTAGTAGAGACCATCCCCATGTCCACCATAAGAAGTATCCAGGTTTTATTTTATTTTGATGTGTGTTGCTTGTTTTATGAGTCACAAGTAAAATAAATATAGGAAATAACATTTTTCTTTAAACAAAAGCTAAATAGACAAGAAAGAACACAGGGAAGGAGAAAATGGGGTAGAGCGTGAGTATATCTCAGAAACATTATCTGAAGTGAAACTATCTGAAGCATAAGAAGCGAAAGATAAAAGAAAATTGGGGCAAAGAGTGTCCTTGAGGGTTCTATATCTCCTCCTGCTCCATCCAGGAAAACATTTAGGAAGCTGAACTGGTTGAGAAGAAGATCACATGGTCATAGTGTCCCAGTGGTCAGCAGGTAGAGCCCCGTGCCCAGGACAGTGAAGATACTTTCTGGAGAGAAGGGTTGAATGGAAGTTGAAAGTAGCCTCCATGCGAGTTGGAAGAGGAAAGCAGTGTGCAAATGGCCAATCTTATACAATTGGCCAAGATGTAATTAATTTGGAGAGTATCTGTTTTGTGAAAAATAAGGTGATATTATCTGTTATGGACTGACTGTTTGTGTCCCCTCAAAAGATATACATTGAAGCTGTAACCATCAGTATGGCTGTATTTGGAGATGGGGCCTCTCCATCTCCAATGGTGGAGATGGGGAGAAGCTATTAATGTTAAATGTGGTCAAAAGGATGAGACCCTGATCTGATAGGATTAGTGTCCTTATAAGAAGAGAAACTATAAAGCTCTCTCTCTTTCTGTGCAGGCACTTTGTGAGGTCATGAGAGCACCCAGTGGAAAAGCAGCTATCTGCAACCCAAGGGGAGAGCTCTCACCAGACACCTTGATCCACCCTGCCAATAGCTTGATCTTGGACTTACAGTCTCCAAAACTATGAGAAAATAAACTCTTGTCATTTAAGCCCACTCAGTCTTAGCGTTTTGTTATGGCAGCTGGAACTGACTAATACACTATCTATTAATAGGTTCTTTGTTAGCAATCTAGCATAGTGGCTAAGAATTCAGGCACTGAAGTCAGGCAGTTCAAGTCTCCGAACCCCTACAGGTAAACATTTAACCTCTCAATCCCTCAGATTCTTCATCTGTAAAGTGGGACAATAGAAATACCTATCTCATTGGCTAATATGAGGATGGACTGAAATAACACATGTAAAGTGCTTGGTACAACATACTCAATAAACATTAATTAAAAATAATAAAAGAACAAGATTATTTCACTTACCATGGTTATGAATAAAATAAACTACCATGAGCTCTAAAATAATGTCACTTTTAGCATCCCTAATGTATACCCCATTTAGATAAAAATCTGAATTTATAAGATAACATCTAATGATATTATAGAAGGCTCAGAAATTAAGTTTCAAAGATGCTTCATTTTGATACTTTCTTCATATGAGAGTATCATGGAGCGGGTTGCTTTTTTTCCTGCTCTTACTTTAGTGAATTCTACCAGTATCAGACCTTGAGACAGGCCTCCTGACATTATTATATCACACCTATTAAATCTGCTCTTGTTCTCACTAATATGTGATGTAATTTGGACATTTCCCCTCCTCTTTCATGTAATTCCTTGATAAATAGCTATGACTTATGATTTGTGGTCATTTAAAAATGTATTTCGGGGGCCGGCCCCTTGGCATAATGGTTAAGTTTGGTGTGCTCCGCTTCAGCAGCCCAGGTTTGCAGGTTTGGATCCCAGGCACAGACCTACACCACTCATCGCCCATGCTGTGGCAGTGTATAAAATGGAGGAAGACTGGCACAGATGTTAGCTCGGGGCTAAGCTTCCTCAAGCAACAAAAGAGGGAGATTGGCAACAGATGTTAGTTCAGGGCTAATCTTCCTCACCCAAAAAAAATTATATATACATATTTCATCTTTAGTGAATTTCCTCCTCTAATCTTTAGATGAAGAAAAATTTAAATCAAGTTGCTTTTGCAGAGCTGTCCTGTTTTCCTGGAATTGCTATAAATGAAGTGCATATTAAAAGGCATGGACTCAGATTAGTGTTACCAGAGGGGAAGCGGGGGGGGGGGGATGGGTAAAGGGGTAAAGGGGCACATATGGATGGTGACAGATAAAACTAGACTATTGGTAGTGAGCATAATGCAGTCTGTACAAAAACTGATATATAATATGGTAACCTGTAATTATACAGTGCTATAAACCAATGTGATCTCAATAAAATACTTTTTTGTAAAAAGGCATGGACACATATTAACCTTCCTCCTTTCCAGGTATTTCAGTCAGAGGAGGTTTCACTATGAAACTGATGAAGATTCAGGACTCCTCAGTTACATGGGCCCCTTCCCAGGATCTGGAAGAGGCCTTAGGAATTTTATAGTTGTAATCCTGTAACATATCCTTAAGAGGGACTTCCAAATTATACACAATCCTCAAAACCAGGATCAAGCCTTGCTGTTGCTATATCCTCTGGACTTTCAAAATCTTTAATATCTAAAAGCAACATTTGAAATTTAAAAGCAATCCCAGTTTAAAAGAAATCAGGCTACAGAGAGCAGTCTGTAACAGAATACCTCTCTGTATAACTCTCAGCCTCCAAATTAAACCAAAACAGATATTTCTTTACATACTGGCGTATTCCAACTTTTGTTTTAACACCAGAAGTCTTTTGTCAAATGCAGTTTTATGAAGTGGAACTTTTCTAGCCAAAGAAAGTCAAGAGGAACCCGACTCACCACGTCTTCAAGGGCAACCGCTGAAGCACCTCTAGAGAAGGTGGTGGCCTCTCCCCTCACAGCACGGTTTGAAAACCGCTAATCTAGACAGTAACACACAGTGGAAGTATAATTGGAGACGAAATAGATGGCTTGCATGATTTTTTCAGTGTGTAAGTGCTTAATGTAGAAAAATCTACCAAGTAAGACTATAGGATGTTCATCCCCATAAGACAAACAACCATTTTTCTGATGGGTGAGATACATTTCTGCTGGAGCTACAGGAGCACTGCACAAGATGAATTTTCAAGGCTCTTTCCTGCCAAGTGATTCTCAGATCCCTTTGGACAAGATGAGATTAACTGCTTTCAGAGACATTTACATTCTAAATGCTCAGCGATTAATGTTGACTATTACTCCTGGAAGTATAGGGAAGAATAGTTCAAGTTTTAGTGGGTGAGGTGTTTCTTCATATGGGACCCTAAAAGCCTATGTTTTTTAAAAGGTCTTGAATCCAAGGATATGCAAACATTCAAAAAAATGCCCTCCATGCCCCACATATCACTAAGTCTTTTTTCTAATTACACTTTGAATTTCACCCCCTTTGCAAACATTTTCTGACCCAACTGAATGAGACTTCAAAGATATCTTCTTGGTTCCAGCCCTTCTAAACAATCAATGAACTTGATTTTCTTTAGGAAACTTGCTACATTATTCACACTGCCCTCTTTTTTATGTATGGAATAAAAAACATCAATTCTTTAATCATGTCATTTGTTAAGGTGTTTAATTCTTCGTTGGTAGTCTTAAACTTCAATCATTCCTCCATTGTTCAGTAAAAACCTATTCAGTGTCTATCTGCCAGATTCTGTACAAGAAACTGAGAGTACAAAGAGAAATAAAATTAGAACTTGTCCTTGAAAACTAAGTCCTGGCCTGGGGCCAAGTGATTATGTTCCTGTGTTCCACTTTGGCGGCTCAGGGTTCCCCAGTTCAGATATTGGGTGCAGACCTACACACCACTCACCAAGCCATGCTGAGGTGGCAACCCACATAGAATAACTAGAATGACATACAACTAGGATATACAACTATGTACTGGGGCTTTGGAGAGAAAAAAAAAGAGGGGGATTGGCAAGAGATGTTAGCTCAGGGCCAATCTTCTTCACACACACACAAAAATGACTAGGTCCTAGAGACCAATGACCATGCTGGATTCATCTCAGGAATCTTCAAATGCAGCTAGATATTTAATAAATGTATCATGGAGCCTTCTTCTAGGCAAGATGTATGAACATTGTATTTTGGCAGAAATTTCTTATTTCCATAAATGCTCAGAATAGTTTCTGTATTTAATTTTCTAGTCATTTGCTTCTTTTACATATGAGTTATTAAATTAATACCTAGGATGAGTTATTCCCCCCCCAAAGACTAAGTTCCTATCACTAATATATATGCTTCTAATCACGAGCTTACTTAGAAATGGTAGATACTTATTGTATACTCTATAAATTCCTAACCAGAGAACCAAAATCTTATAAGGACTCAGGAAAGGATGATTGTATTGTTAATTAGCATCTGTAGCATCAGCCAAGAAATGAACAATTTAGTAAAATGTCTCCTAAATAAGAATTAGGGATAATTTATTTGGGGGATCCTGCTTGTGCTATTATGAATCAGTTCAAACAGTGTTGAGGCCACAGATCCTGAGCTTCTGTTCACATTGGTTTCCTTTCTGCCTCGCCAACATTCCCATCTCTGATTATGCCTCCAAAGGGGATTCCATCTGGTACCCAGAGCCTCTAATCCATTAGCACTCACACATACCTTTCTTCTATTGAAAATATTGTTGAGTTCAATGAAATTTTTAGCAAGTGAGGCTCAGGGCTTATCTCTTACTAGTTCTATGCTAACCTAGATGGGAAGGAAACAGAGGAGCCCTATTCACCTGTTTTGAAAACGCCTGGTCTGGGGAGAATAGCCACTTTCTATTTATTTTACTCAATGGCCCCCACTCCTATTTTCATCAACCTACACTTCACATACTTTGTGATATACCTGAATGCAGCCTGTCATGGTTACCAGTGACTGATATTATTAAATATACAAAATCATTTTACCAGGTGATAAAAGAAGCGACAGTGTCTAAAAATTTCATATATCTAACGTGTTGTATAAACAGCCTAAATCCCTATACATTTTATAACTTCAGCAGTCTAAAGGTTAAAGCCTGTCAGTTGAATTTCACGAATTCCAGGAAGAAACGGGGAAGTAGCACCAACTCTTCATTGTATACCAGTGATCAAACATCTCCTCATTACACTTCAATATTGTTGCCTCTAAAGGTCACCATTGCTAAACATAATCACACAAAATCAAAACCGCAAACTTTATATATCATGGAGGTGGTAAATAGCTTGGAGGTTTATTTTCTGGTGCCTGCACAACATTCTGAACCCATTTATAAATTCCTGGGAACTGTGGCATGAACCAAACATTTTTGCACTCCTAACAATAGCTTCAATTAAATCAATTTCCTGTAAAAAAATTTTTTTCAGTCATTTTAGGTGGAAAACAGAACGCTTCTACACACAAAGTATTAGAATTCTTTTTAATTGGTCTGTTTTAAATGGATTTTCCTTCTCTTATTTTCCTGTAGAAACAAATTTGATAATTATTTGTAAATCACCTTCAGGATGGAATATCTAAAAGTTTAACTAAACGGAGGTCACGAAGTTCATTTAATAAAGCACTGGTATGCCAAATAAATCACATACGTTCCTTACTTTTTCCATTCATTGATTTTGCTGTCTGTTATTTGGGCAGTCTGCCATCTTGTAAGATCTATGGCCTAGCCTCATCCGAATCACCAGGAGCTCTTGTCTGGATTACTATACCAGCCTCACCGCCTCCACTGTGACTCCCCTGCATTCATCCTCTGTTCAATAGTCAACGTTATCTTTTGAACATATAGTTTATGTCATTTCTTTCCCAAGGAAAGGAACCTCCAGTGGCTTCTGATTACACTTAAAATAAAATTCAAACTCCTCATCATGGTCTACATTGCCGTGGATAAAATGACCCCTGCTTTTCATTCTAATCTCAACTGTACTATTTTTCCTTACTCAACTCTAACAACACTGAACTCATTTGTGTTGAACATGCCAAGATCATTGATGTCTAGAGGTTTGAGCTTTTATTCATTCCCCTGTGCAGGTGAGCATCCTGTCCCCAAATATTGACATAGCCATTTCTTTCTTTTCTTTCCTGTCTCCTCTAGAATGCTTTCTAGGGAAAACTGTGTCTATTCACCTAAACTGATTACCTCCCGCTCCTGCAGTCTCTCTCTATCCCACGCCCGTACATTATTTCTGTCATGGAACATGCAATCTGACTTTACACTCTGGCCTATTCAGATAATTTACCTGCTGGTTTACTTTCTGTCTCCCCATTCACTAGCGAAGAAATTGCACTAGAAGTAGGTACTGAGTCTATTTTATGCAGTGGCATGTAGTAGAAACTCAATAAGGATTTATATAAATATAAATCTATGTACATACATATACGAATAAAATCCTGGAATGTTTCTCTTGTTAGAAATTTCTTTATGTCTTTAAAGCAAGTTTGCAGTCTTAATTCAAAGAAATTAACATAACAATTTGGTATGCATAGATGCAGCATAAGTGTAAAGTATGCATTTCTATATTGCACTATTTTACATATTCATTTATAATTTTTGTTGTCTATGTTTTTCACCATGTTATAATAAAAAGCAATTTTTTAATTAGATTCTAGTTTTCTAATAGTTTTTACTGAAAATGATAATAGTGGTTGTCTTCCAGTATGCCACAACCACCATAGAGTATTTTTTAAATCAGAATATTCAGAACTGCAGGAGCAGGCGGCAAACTGGTGATAAAATAATGCCCTTTGTTCTGACTTCTTGCATTGGTGATAAAGAACTTAAGATGGTCAGTTGTTTGTTTTCATACACTTAAAAATGTTAAAATGGTAAATTTAATGTAATTTTTACCATTATAATAAAAAAAAGAAGAGCTATTCAGAATAGAGCTCTCTAGTGTTATTTCCTATAGCTTGTAACAGAGATAAGCAGACTTGAACTAATTGCGTCTGGTTAATTTTCTGCATTCTTCTTGTTGATAAAAACTTAAATAAAATTAGAGAGACCGAGAGCCACTAAAAAGAATTTTTGTCAAGGCAAACTATCAAATAAAAATTACAAGGAAATCAAAATAAAAGATAAAATTGATTCCCACATTAAGATGCCACTTCCCACAGCCATGTCCACTGCTTTATCTGTAAGTTTAATGTGTCTGTGTTACGACGTGTGAACACTTAATGTCAGTGAAAGAACTGAGTGACTATCTAGAGATTTCAAGAAAAAAAGCTCATGAACTAAATAATTCAGATCGTATTTCTTTCCATTTTGTATTTCACGCAACATGCTTCAATTAATTCCACCTATTAATGATTTAGTCCCCAGTATCTTCAAAAACAACTTCTGAAAAGTCTTATTGGGGAAAATCAACTAATAAATCTCTGTCAAAGTAGGAGAAACTATTGTCCCCTCTATTTTTTTTTATTATGTTAGATCCAATTATTACTTAAGAGAAGTCTAAAACATTGCTTTTCTGAGTACAGCCTGGTTTTCACTTCACATTTCTCAGAATGTGTGTGTATGTGTTGTTGTCGTCACGGTTTCTTTACTAGACATAGAGCACATCCAGGTGTGGATTACTCCATTCCAAAGAACTTTGTTTCCTTTGACTTTTCATCCTCTATTCACCTCACATTGTCATGAGTGATTCAGGTCTAAACTCCCTATGAGGCAGGAATTTCCTCAGAGCAGTGGGACCGACACATTTCTCACACACAGCCCTTGGTGTCTCCATCGCATCCTGGATATGTGCAGCTTGCTGCTTCCTGAGCAGAAGGGTCTCCCAATGTAGGGATGAAAGAGAATTACAAAGAGAGGCAGATGATTGGTTTCTTATAACTTTGACTTCTTCATGCACTGATTCTGTTCAATCTAATGACTTAATGCTGAACCATTACGTTTCCCACTGCTGCTGAACATTATTTCACGGAGTTATGTAGTTTTATGTTTCTTCTCTTATTTATGTTTGTTTGGGGAATTTGTGAAATGCTTTTTGATCTGCAATAAGATGAGGATTTTTTATATTGCAAAATAATAGGACTACATGCTGCATGAACTACCTTATCCTTTGTTCATTTTGCCCATTTTATTATACCCATTGGTAGCCAATAAATATGTCAACATGCTCTCATGCGAAACTTGTCAGACTGTGAGGCATGACTCCCCATCATTGGATAGAAATCTGAAAACAAATTTATCCCTGAAAAGAAATGAATGATAGGTTAAAGTATTTAAATCAGCCAGGAAATGGTAGCAACAATTTTCTTAAATGACCATATTTAAACAAAGAACACTTTCTTTTTCTACTTTGGAATTATTAAGAAGTCTCAATCTAAAAGGAGATTTGCAGAGTAAGTGTTACTAACTATAAGGGAAAATGGCTGTTCCCATCATCTCCTAGAGTTTAAAGCCCTACTACCTTGATCTTATGATCTCTTTAAATCACTAAAAAGCAAGCAATAACTGACGTTATTTTGTCTCAAGCTGTAGTGTCCAATACAGTAGCCACTAGCTGCATGTTTAAATTTAAATTTAATTAAAATCTCATTAGCCACATTTCAAGGACTCAATAACCACATGTAGCTGTTGGCTACCACATTGGACAGTGTAGATAGAAAATATTTCTTTCATCACAGAAAACTCAATTGGACAGCACTCTCTAACACATCACATATAGACATTTGCCATCATTTTTAGTCTTGGAAAATGTGCTCCACAGTCAAATTGCTAAATGCCACTTGTCTCAACCTGCACCTGTCCAATTTTACAAAGAATTTTAAGAAATCTCTAATTTGAGGTAAATAACTAGTGAGTGGCTGCCTTGTGAAACATAAGGGTTTAAAGATTTCCCAAAGATCCTTTAGAAGAGATCTAATAATCCCTTTTAGACAATTGTTAGATACTTTTGTCTTTGTTTTTCTGAATTTCAATGAATTTAGGGAGTAAGCAGTAGACTTGTTTTCTTATTCAACATTCAGAAGGACTTTAAATATTACTAAAATCTCAGGCAGTGAGGAACTAAAACATCCTGTTCCATTTAATTATTATCATACCTTAATTATTTGAATGTTAGGTCCCTTTCTCAATTTGAAAACCACCTCTTAAACAATAATTCACCCTCTTTATTAAATGCAGAAACTCTGTCTTTCATCAAGGGAGTAAGTGGATTTTTATCAGTCCAAAATAAAATGATGGGGGATTGTTGATAAGGAAGGGCGACATTTTAATAAAGGAACAGTGGAAGGGTAAGGAGGGAAATAAGCCTTTCTGATCATATGGGTAACGCTGCTTGTACATCACCCAAAGGAAGCCATTTCTCCCACGGTATATTCATAGCCAAGGTCCCCAACCCACTGCTGTGCCTCCTTCCACTCTGAAGCTCACAGGGCAACGTACTTATAAACTGCAGGTGGTGGGATTATTAACACCCAGTCACTATGCAGCCAGATAGTTAAGTGCAAACAGCAACTATGAATGTGGCTTATGTTATCTACATCAAAAAGTATGTGTCATCTCCAAGATTAGAGGGAGGCTCTACTCAGGGCCACACACACAGTAGGACAGGTTGGATGATGCACATACTTTCAGAGCAGCTCTAGCTCTTCAGCCCTGCTCTCCTGGGAACACACCCAACAGTAGTCTCTAAGTGGAAACTGACATTTAAAGAATCTAATTTCAAAAATGAGGCAATTTTGATCTTGACTTGGATGGTTCATTAATATTTGGGTTTTCTCAGACCGACTTGTGTGAGTATTTTCACTCCTGATAACATTTGCCCTTGCTTAGCAATTTAACCTTTCAGTAGGGCTGTGAAGTGTGGTGGAGTCACACGCATTTGGACCAAAATCTCAATCCCTGCCACTTACTGGTTTGATGATCTCGGGTAAATCTCTCAACCTCTCTGAAACTCAGCTTTGCCCTCTGGAAAAGGTGAGCTCTTTGACCTCTGAAGAGGTCTGTGAGTAGGAAATCAAATTACATGTGTTGAAAACGTAATGTGTACAATTTGTACTAAAAACAAGTTCATTTTTTCAGTTATTTGCACAATGCTTCAAAGTTGTTTGTAGATAATATTCCTCCTCCTTCCTTCAAGCAATATTATTAATCACTTACCATGCATCCAGCACGTATATTAGGTTCATTTATTATGCACATTTTTGGATAAGAACCTGAGGCAGAGAGATTAAGTGACATGCCTGCACAGAACTTCCCCAACACAGAGCTACATGTGTTGAAACCAGGCATCTGAACCCAACTTTCTAATTCCAAAACCATGGTTTATGCAGCTTCCCAATAGGTGGAAATATAATACTTAGTTTAGCAGATGTGCAAGCAAAATCTCAAGAAAGTGACCACTTGTCCCCAATAAGGTAGCAAGTATATTGGCAATTAACACTCACATCTGATTAGAAAGCTTCTTTAGAGGTTGAAGGTATGGAGATGTCTTATTCGTACTTATTTCTTCACCAGTTAGCTCAGTACCTTTTAGACATGTGGTTGGCTCTCTTTAAATGCCTCTTAAATTGACCTAAAATCATTTACCACTGCTTCTTTGGAGATGATTATTGAAACATATGGATATGTGTAGTGTCTTATTTTTTCAAAATATGGAATTTTTTCTAAGGATTATTTAAAAAATTAAATGTTAAATAGTGAAGAATATATATACACGTACAAAAACATGCATGTGCACACAGATATATTTCTATTGTATGGTCATGCATTTTAATTCTTTAACAAATATTGAGAGAAACACAGAATAATTTCCATTTTGGTTAACAGCACACTAATTTTAAAATGCTTTTGAAATTTCAGTTTCTGATTCGCTTCCATATCAGCAGTTTCCTCCTTTTATTTCCTGGAAGGTTGGTAGTGAATCAACAACGAAATTAAAATTTGGCCACCACCTGCCAGAATTTTCTCTCTGCAACATGAGGACTCAAAGGAGATGGAAAACCCAAGGTTAATAAGATTATCGCCATTCTTTTTTTCTTTTTGTACTGTGTATCTAAATCTGTGCCACCCTGCCTTTCTTCACTGAGCAGATTATAATCATTGCTAAAGTCTCAAGTTTTTGCTTCTCTGCACAAAAATGAAATCAGTGGTGTGTAGCTGAATGCATTCCAGATAGCAATAGCATATCATTAGCATATCAGTGACAGCCACAAAAAATACATGAAAACAAAAACATTGCATACAAATGGGGATGTGTAAGAGTTTACTACAAAAGAGAAACTGTTTTCCTTGTTGCTTTTGGAATGAGTCTTTACATTATAGTGTGACAGGCCCAAAGCTTTCAAAATATGGGAATCTTAGGAAATAAAGAGGAAACTGGAACAGAGAAATCCAGACACCATCCCTACTAAGTCATACTGTATTCTAAAGCACATCATAATCTCCCAGTGCTGTAAACTTCATCAGCTGTCTGACCAAGGCTAACATTTGTCTTCATAAAGCATTTAGTAAGGAACCCCCAGTGAATTCTGCAGTTTGAGCTATAAGCAAGCAAATGGTATAGTCCAGCCTATAAGGAGTTTTTTCTGTCTATTTTATTAAATTTATTAAATTAAGATATAAGAAAATTATTATAACCAGATATATTAGGATGGGCTAATACTGAAAATAATACAATGAATATATATGTACATATATGTATATCATATATGTACATATATACATATATGAGTTTGAGCTATAAGTAAGCAAATGGTATAGTCCAGCCTATAAGGGGTTTTTTCTGTCTATTTTTATTCCCTATTGCCCAATAAATTAAGATATAAGAAAATTATTATAACCAGATATATTAGGATAGGCTAATAATGAAAATAATAGAATGAATATATATGTACATATATGTGTATATCGCATATACATACATGCATGTCACATATATGTACATGTATACATACATGTGATGTACATGTATGTATATATCATATATATGTACATATACGTGTACATCAAACGTAATAGGAATTTATTTCTCATTTCCTAATAGCCCAAGATACACATGTCCTTTGTCAACAGGGAGTTGTCTTCTGCATGGTGATTCACTTAACAATAATCTTTCCATCTTGTCATGTTCCTATCTCCTAGTGTCTTATCACCATCTATATCCAGTAGGAAGAAAGAGAAAGAGCATGAAGGAGCCCATAGGGGAGGTTTTATGGGCCTTGCTTGGAGACACCACTCACATCTCATTGGTTAGAACAAAGTCAAATGCCTAATCTAACTGCAAGCCATGCAGGGAAATGTCTAGCTGTGTGTCCAGGGAGAAGAGGAAAGAGATTTTGGTGAGCAGCTACCAATATCTACCATATCGGAAGTCTCTATATCTTGTCTGGCATCAAAATTCTCTTCTAGCATTTTCTTCAGCATAGGAAGTCACACTTTTCTCAATGGAAGACACTCAATTGAAAAATTAAATGCAGCTCATGCTATTTAGTAATCCTTTAGAACTACAGCAGGTCATTCTGTCCTTCCGTGGTTTGGTCATATCACCCTCTCTATAAGAATTTTAAATGTTATGTTTCCAGTGATTTTAAAATCTCACTTTATACAGGATTTTTTTCAGAAATAATACCAAAGAAGGAATCTGAATCTGTTTTGAAAAATATAAGACTCATCTGTCTGTCCTTCTGACAGACCAGGACTAAGAAAATATTGATCACGCCATATAAAAGCCATAAAAGAAAATCCTTTCTCCAAGTGGCATACACAGCTCATGACAAACCTTTAACTTGAAAATAAATACAATGTTAAAAATTAGCAGTATTTTCTAGGTGTGAGCAGGACCCATTTTAATCGGCGTACAGAAGAAATTTTTATGAAGTCAGAATGCTTTTGTGCTAGTACGCTCCCTTTTAGTTAATTAGACTTTACTTCTGAACCTGTGACGCGTGCTCTAAAAATTCTAAACTATTCGTAAAATATATTTGAAGAACAGATTGAGGTTTCATTATTTATAACTCAGTCAAGATACCAAACTGGCTAGATTGTAAACCTGCCGATACAGTGGCTTTTCTTCACCACTCTTTAAATTGGTGCTACTCAAGTTTCTAATTTATTTGCAAATTGATTTTGCCTAATGCATATAGTAAACTCTTTTTTCTATTTTTTTTAGCAGTTTCCTATACAATGTGGTTTAAACTACTCTTTCTAAATCTTATAAAAAGATTATTGTAGTAAAGAGATTTACCTATTTTCTTTGTTTTCTGTGTTACTCTTCACACACCCCAAACAGAGACTGGGGGGATTTCTTATCATGAACTAAATATTCATCAGGGAGCAGTCTCCCACGCCCCGCCCAGACTTAACTGAGAAACAAACACAGAACAGCTTTTGTAGCTTGTGTTGAGAACACAGAAGTCAAGACTTCAGGATTCTGTTTTCAGTATTGGGTCTAATCTTCTCAGTCTGATGATTTGCATTGTGTCCATTCATATTCTTTAAAAGGAATATATAATTCCTTTAGGTGAATTCACTTAATCTCATTGAACCTTCACTTTATTAGGCACTGTCTGAAGAGCGGGAATCGAAGAAAAATAAAATGATCGTTATTCAAGAGGAGGGCACAGTCTAGCAGATAAGATGGGCGTGTAAACAAATTACTCTTATACCAACGCTTATCAACCACTCAGTGTTCCAGAAATATTTTCAAATACTATAGTCAATGATGGGATATTTGAAAAGATTCAAAGTCTCAAAACATGTCAGAAGTAATTTCCAAAGTGTCACTCCTACTGGAGAACAATTTTGTAGGACTCTAGGCAATATTTGATTCTCTCTCTATGTGCTTGGTAACTACAGCATTCTGTTGCTGTTAAAATAGACTACCCTGACCATATTCTCTTACATATTCACTAGAAAAAGTTAGCATACATTCCAGTAAACATGGAAGTCTTTTATAGGACAGAGCCACCTACCTATCAAAAAAAATGTGCCTCGGATGGTGATGAACATAACATATACATTTTCATTATGTTTGGACCATTGTAAATTTGGAGGTCTGTTTGTCACCACTGCCTAACCTACTCTAATTAAGGCAACATACATAATCCTTTATCCCTACAGTTTTTCTACTTTGTTCATCCTTGCTCAGGCAAGCACTAAGGGGTCACAGGACATTCACAGTAACCATCTCATCCACAATCTTGTTCATTTGAAGTCCCTGACCCTCTAGATAGATTGTTAGCTACTGTCCACTAATCAGTGCAGATGCATACCTCTCGTCCATGTATTCCTCCAGAAAAGAACAACTAGAAGTACTGCTTCTACCTCTGGACCTAGGAGGCTTTCCCTTCCCCGCTATCCTTCAGGGCAATCCCGTGTAGGGGTGTAATATTACCATAGTCCACTCTGGACATTGCCTGCTTTAAACTAGGCTATTTTTTATTCTTTGTGAACTTTTTTCAGGAAACCACCCGTGAGGGCATAGGATTTGTTTGAGGGAGAGGAGTTAGTGCAGCACAAGTGGATGCAATGAGTCTGGGTCATCCACCTCTCAATTTATTTGTGCTTTTGGGTCCTGCTTCAGCAGCTGATATGGAGCCATAGCCCAGGGGGATCAGCCAGCCCAGAGGCAGGTTTATTATATTGGACACGAACCACTCTCAAAAGGAAGACATTTACCTTTCTGGAATTCCCAAATAAGACTTTTCTTTGACTACTCACAATTCTTCTGAGCTCATCTCCATCCACTGCTTACTGAATGCCTTATTCTCTGCCAAATGTATTTGACAACATTACTTTGACTGGTAATTCATTTTATAGCAAAAGAAGTGAGGTACTGGGCATATATTGATAGATTTCACTACATTTAACAACTATCTTATTGTCCAGAGCAGGTGGCTTCACGGAATGATGAAGTAACCAGCTGTGGGTAACATTTTGTGAAGTTGAGTATTTATTCTACGTAAACTTCTCAGGTAAAATACAGGACACCCAGTTAAATTTGAATTTCAGGTAATGAATATATTTTTTAGTAGAAGTATATGCCAAATGTTGCATGGGACATGCTTATACTAAAACTTATTCTTTGCTTATTTGAAATTCAAATTTAACTGGGCATCCTCTATTTTTATTTGCTAAATCTGACAACACTAGTTCCATACGATGCAATTCATGTTCTGTGCCGTCAACAAATAGATGATGTCATTTCTCATATTACCAGTGTTCCTGAACCCAATAACCAAGGAGTAGAGGTAGGAGTAGCATTGATTATACCAAATAGCGCATAGAAAACAATTGGCTTTGCATCTCTACAACTTTGTGGCAGCTAGTTTAGAAGTCACAGTTACCAATGAAGGAATGTTCCCACCAGGATGTATAAAAATGGCTACATTCAACTGAAAGCTGAGGCTCCACAGGACAAGGAATCAACAGGCAAAGAGGAAGACTGCTATATTTCCTCTGCTATGGTATGCATTACCATGTGGTAAGCCACCCGAAAATCAGTGACTTCAGGAAATAGCAACCTTCAATTTGCTCAAAAATCTTCAATTGGTCAGGCTCAGTGGAGGCATTTTATCTCTGATCCACTCAGAGTCAGCCAGGATGGCTCAAAGGCTGGGGGCTGGAATCAATTTGAAAACCCAGTCACTTATATATCTGGTGGTTGATGCTGGCTGTAGGTTGGTACCTCAGCTGGGTCTCAGAATGGACCCTCTATATGTGGCCTTTCCATGTTGTCACTTGGCTTTCTCACAGCATGGTGGCAAGGTTCCAAGAGGCCAAATACCCATAGAGGGAAAACTGCATTATCTTTTCTAACCTAGCTTTGGAAGTCATGCAGGATCACTTCTGCCACATCCTACGTGTTAAACACAAGACCCTAAGGCTGGCCCAAATTCAAAAGAAGAATAATTGGACTCTACCTTTTGGTGGGAAGACTGTCAAAGAACTTAAGGGCATTTTTAAATAACCAAAGTCTTCTCTCTGTCCATAAATTATTTATATTTCTCCCACATGCAAAATACACTCCCTCCTCCTCTATACTGTCCCAAATTCTCATCTATTATAACATCAGGCTCAGATCTTAGGTCCAGACTGTCATCATCTAAACCAGATACTGATACAGATGAAGCTTCTTGCTTGTGGTTCTTCAAGTACAGCTCCTCTAATACAGTTCCTCTTGATCTGAAGACCTGTAAACTAAAGAGACAAATTATCTGCCCTTCACGTGTCCAATATACAGTGGAAGGACATGCATAGGTATCTTTTATAAGCCTTCCTGTTCAAAAAAGGGGAAAATTAGAGATACTCAAGAGTCTCTAGTCCACAGTAGTTCTGGAATCCAACTAGGCACAAGTTTCCATAGTCTTGGTTAGGGCTCAGTTCTAACGCCTGGAATGATTCTCCATGTCTATTGACTCTGCCCTTTAAACTCTCGGTTCACCCTCTGAGTCATCCTACCTTTTCCATAAGAAATTGCCAGTATTTATAGCTACATAGATTCTCCAATCTGTTTCCTGTCCATAGTAGTTCAGGGGTCCAAGGGCCTCTTTTAATTTTGTACTACCTGTGTCTCTTTTAGCCCAAGCTGGTGGCATTTCTACCAAAATAACTTTCTTAAACTCTTTGTGACTTTTCCTGAGTCTTATTGAGTTCATTCCATTAGGTAAAAGTCACACTTATAAATCTCATGGAGATAAACCCTTCTGTAAAGTCGGCTTGCTATAAGGCTGTTGTGAGACAACACCTTTAAGATTCTTAAAAGTTCTACTTTTTATTGGAAAGAATCTGTGAGGCATACCTGTAGTATCATTAGAGGGATTTTGTCAATTTGTGGTATAAATTAAATTTTTTTCAGGTTTTATCGAAGAACATTAAACTCATGCCCTAGGCTTAATCTTCAGACTGTCTTCCTGACAGGAACCTGGATTTCATATCTACCCAGAAGCTAGGTTTTAAATTTAGCATTGTTTGCCATCTGGAAAGACTGGGAATAAAAAACAGTTTGTTTTTGTTTTTCAAATGAAGCAAATTTTGGATTCTTAACATTTCTTTCTTCAGCGTTTCTCTCCTTCTTCTAACATTTTACTATAGGCAGCTAGGAGAAGCCAGGAAATACTTTCAATACTATGTCTAAAATTATCCTAGCTGGATCATTCAGTTCATTCAGTGTATTTTCTATTTTCCATATTACTGCAGGTGAGAGTATTGCTAAACTTTCCACCACCACACTGCAAGAGCCTCGTTTTTTCCAGCTTACAATAACGTTTTCCTCACTTTCTGTTAAGCCTTCACCCATAGCCCTTTCATGGGCCATCAGTCTTCTGCCAACAATCTCTTCAAGGTGCTTAAGCTCTCACTGACATTGTCCTCCTGGTCCTTCCACATCCCACTCATAACCCAATTCCAATTACTACACATTTCAGGTTGTGTCATGGCAGCAACCTATTTCCAAGTGACGAAACATGTCTTCTGTTACTGAGTAATAAACAATCCCAAAATTTAGTAGTTTAAAATAATAACATCTATTTTGCTCATAAATCTGAAATTTGAGCAGGGCTCAATTGGGACACCTGTCTCTGCTTAACTCAACATCAGTTAGTGTGGCTCAAAGACCGAGGGCTGGAATTCAGATGGAAGCAGTATCACCTATTTTGACCTGTATATCATTTCCGTCACATTCCATTCATAAAAGTGAGTCACTAAAGCCAGCCCATATTCAAGGAGTGCAGAATTATACTCCATCATTTAAAGGAAGAATTTGCAGACATTTAAAAACTACCACAGATGGAAAGACTAATGTGGATTATCAAGGGAAAATCTAATAGCTGCTACATAATGGAACAAATAGGGGTATATCATGAACTCAGAATTTTTGGGGGGTTTCTACTAATACTTTCATAGTCAGCAAGGAAATTAATGGAAGCTTATCATAGTCCAATACTGGTCAATTCTCTAACAGCAAAGACACTTCCAGAGTGAATAGTTAGGTAAAATCATCAGGTAAAGAATGTAAACCAGCTGAGGTGTTGACTGAAGGCAAGGAAAACATGAAGAGGAGGAATAAAGCTTTAAATACCAACTATGGCCCCATGACTAGTTGCAGAATGAGAATGGTAATGGCTTCTTCCTTAAAATATATTTGTATGTATTTAAATTTTTCCTCTTCCTTCCACTCTCCCTTTCCCATGCTATTTTACATAAGGTATATAGATGCTGGTTATCTTTATAATCTAGTTTTTAGGTCACAAGATATTAAGTTCTAATTGTAATTGAACTAGAAGAGTAAATATATTTACTGATGCATTCCTTTTGAAAAATTCAACAGCATTGGTAAACCTCTAGCCACTCTAACCAAGAAATAAAAAGAAGACATGAATTATTAATATCACAAATGAAAGAGGAGCCATCACTATTGATTTCATGGGCATTAAAAGGATGATAAATGAATATTATGAATAAATCTATGTCCATCAATTTGATAACTTTGATGAAATAGACAAATTCCTTGAAAGACACAATCTACCAAAATTTACAGAAGGATAAATAGATAACCTGAATAGGTGTATATCTATTAAAGAAATTGAATCAACAATTAATAACCTTCCAAAACAGAAGGCAACAGGCCCGGATGGTTTCACTGATGAATTCTATCATACATTTAAAGAAGAAACGACACTAGTTCTCTACAATCTCTTCTAAAAAATAGCAGCAGAGGGAACACTGCTAACTCATTTTATGAGGCCAGCATTAATCCAATGTCAAAACCAGACAAAGACAATAAAAGAAAGGAAAATTGCAGACCAATATCTCTCATGAACATAGATGCACAAATTCTTTAAAAAAATAGTAAACTGAATCTAACAATATATAAAAAGAATTAGACACTATGACCAAATGGGATTTGTTACAGGTATGTAAGGCTGGTGCAATATCCAAAAAAATCAATTGATATTATCTTCACAAGAACAATCTAAAGGGGAAAAATCATATGATCATATGAATAGCTACAGAAAAAGGATTTGGCAAAATCCAACACCCATTCTTGATAAAACCTCTCAGCAAACTAGAAATAGAGGAGCACTTCCTCAATTTGATAAAGAACATGCACCAAAAAATCTACAGCTAACATCATACTTAATAGTGAGAAACTATATGCTTTCCTCCTAAAACTGGGAACAAGACAAAGATATGCCTTGTCACCATGCCTATTCAACATCACACTGGAAGTCCTTGTTAACTTAAAAAGACAACAAAAGGAAAAAAAGATATACAAACTGAGATGGAAGAAATAAAACTGTCTTTGTTTGCAGATGATATGATTGTCTATGTAGAAAATCCTGAAGATTCAACAAAAAAAGCAAGTATTGCAAGTTTTCAGAATACAAGGTTAGTATACAAAAGTCAATTATTTCCTATATATCTTATATCCCAGAAATAAACAATTGAAATTTGAAATTAAAATATAAGAGCATTTACATTAGCACTCCAAAAATGAAATACTTAGGTATAAATATAACAAAATATGTACTAGATCTATATGAGAAAAACTATAAAACTCTTATAAAAGAAACCAAAGAAAATCCAAATAAAGGGAGAGATTCCATGTTCATGGATAGAAAAACTCAAATTTATTGAATGTTAATTATTCCCAACACAATCTACAGATTCAAAGCAATCACAATAAAAATCCTGTAAGTTATTTTTTTTTTATACTGACAAACTAATTCTAAGGTTTATATAGAAAGGCAAAGGACTCAGAATTGCCAACATAATTCTGAAGAAGAAAAAGTTGAAGGATTGAAACTATCCAACTGCAAGACTTACTATGAAGCTGCAATGACCAAGACAGTGTGGTATTGATGAGAGAACAGATAAACAGATTAATGGAACAGAACGGAGAGCCCAGAAATAGACTGACACAAATACTGTCAAGTATTCTTTGGCAAAGAAGCACAGACACTTCAATAGAGAAAGGATAATCTTTTCAGAAAATGGTGTTGGAACAAGTGGATATCCATAAGCAAAAAAAATGAATCTAGACACAAACGTTACACCTCTCACAAAAATTAATTCAAAATGGATCAGAGAACTAAATGTCAAGTGCAAAACTATAAAACTTCTAGAAGATAACAGAAGAGAAAATCTAGACTTGGCAATGTCAGGTTACATAACAACACCTAAAGCATGATGCATGAAAGAAAAAATCAATAAACTGAACTTCATTAAAGTTAAAGACTCCTGCACTGCCAATGGCCCTGTTTAGAGAAGTAAAAGACAAACCACGGACTGGGAGAAACTCTTTGCAAAACACATATCTGGAAAAGGAGTTATAATCAAAACGTACAAAGAACTCTTAAAACTCAACAATGAGAAAATAACTTAGTTTTAAAAATGAGCAAAAGATCTGAACAGACACCTCACCAAAGACAATATGCAGATGGCAAATAAGCCTATGAAAATACATTCAACCTTATACGTCTTTAGGGAACTGCAAATTAAAACAACAATGAGAGCCTACTACACATGTTTTAAAATGTACCTAAGATTTGTTTAATCAGCTATGGTAGGACAAGCAGATACACCATTGACTGTAATGAAGGAAGAAGTTTCTATACTCACAGATTCCTAGAAACAGGAGGCACAGAACGCCACAAAGGGCCAAAGAGGGGAACACCAGGGTCAATCAGAAGGGAGATGGAGCAAGGGAAAAATGTTGGCAATAGCCTTTACTGTGGTTTTCACAGGAAGAAATGTGTGAGGCTAGATAAACAGGTTTAAGATCAGCTAGTTTGAATAACTGCAGCAGGCTCTGGGGTGTGGAGGGTGTCCTGAGTTGTCTGGTACCTAGCCCTGGGTTGATCAGGGCAGGATAATATCAACTCAGCAAGTGAGAGTTCCATAAAGAATGTGCCTGGGGGTTATGGGTTTTGGATTGGTTGGTTTCCATATGAAAGTCACCATCACAAGAGACTCATTTAGTATCACTGCGAATTAGTTAGTCCTGGAAGGAGCAGTCTCTCACCATCAGCAAGGCCCCCAAATGTCAAAGCATCATAAAGTACAGAAACTAAGAAAGATGATTAATACAGCACATCTATCAGAATGGCTAAAATCCAAAACACTGACAGCGCCAAATGCCAGAGAGGATGTGGAGCGACAGGAACTCTCATTCGTTTTTGGTGGGAATGTGAAAAGGTACACCACTTTGGAAGACAGTTGGGCAGTTCTTAAAATTTAGAAGCATACCAAAACCTACACACGAATGTTTATAGCAAATGTGTTCAAAATTGCCCAAAATTGGTAGCAACCAAGGTGTCCTTCAATGAGTAAATAGGAAAACAAAATATGGTACATCCATAAAATGGAATATTATTCAGTGATAAAAAGAAATGATCTATCAAACCACAAAAAGACACAGAGGATCCTTAAATGTCTATTACTAAGTGAAAGAAGCTAATCTAAAAAGACAATTTACTGTGTGGTTCTAATAATATGATATTCTGGAAAAGGCAAAACTATGGAGACAGTAAAAAGACCAGTGGTGGCCAAGGATTCAGGAGCAGGAAGAGGGGAGGGGTAAACAGGTGGCGCTCATGGCATTTTTAGGACAGTGAAACTATTCCGTATGATCCTGTAATGGTGGATATATGCTATTATGCATTTGTCAAAACCTATAGAATTGTACAACACAAAGAGTGAGCCCTAATGTGAACTATAGACTTTAGTTAACAATAATGTATCTATACTTGTTCATCAATTGTAACAAATGTACCACAATAAAACAAGACATTAATAATAGGGCAAAATGTTGGCAGAGATAGGGCATATTAGAAACTCTGTATTTTCAGTTCTATTTTTCTGTCAAACTAAAACTGCTTGAAAAAACAGTCTAAAGAGATGTGAAAGACAAGCACAATCTAGGAGAAGATATTTGCATCTCATTTAACTGACAAAAGATCAAAATCCAAAATATTTAGAAAATCATAACAAATTAATAAGAAAAAGAAACACTATTTAAATGGAAGTGAGGGGAGATGGAAAAGAAATACACTGAAAAGAAACCCAAATGGTCAATTTACCTGTTGAACTCAACTCATGTACTTAAAACAACAACAAAATTAACACAGTTCTCATTGACCAAAATGTCAAAGTTGAGTAATTTCAAGCGATGGTGAGACTGTAGATCATGAGCGACTCTCAGCCACTGCTTTTAGGTGTGTAGAGGGGAATATTTGCTCTGGCAAGATCTATTTGGTTAGAATTTGTTCATATCATTCAACACAGCAGCTGCACCTACTGGAAAACATCTAAGACAAACTCTGATTCATGCACAAAATGAGACATGGGCAAAAATATTCATTACAACATAGTTGGTAATATTGAAAATATGCAAATTATTGTAAAAATAAATGGATAACCAAATACATAGAATGAATATTACACAGTAATTGAAAAGAATAAACTTGAGCTATATATATCAACAGGCATAAATCCACAGAACAACATTGAGTGAAAAAAGCAAAATTATATGTAGAGAAAGATATTTGAAAATACGCCAAGTCTTTACTTAGGATACATACCTATGTAGTAATAAACACTTTAATAGAAAGAATAAATATCAAGTTTTGGGGGACATGATTACCTCAGGGAAGAAAGAGAACAGGAATTGAAGAAGGTTATACAAGGAGCTTCCACTATATCTGTAACGTTTTACTCCTTTAAATAATTCTGAAGCAAATATTGGCCAAATGTCAAGATCTTAATTAACTTTGGCTGGGGGTACATGACTGTTTGTTCTCTTTGTTGCCATATTTTTCTGTATATTTGAAGTACTTAAATTAGTAAATCAATGTGAATATAATAAATCAGCTCCGTAGTGTTTATCTTGAAGATGAGAAAGACAAACTGAGTGAAGGATGTGGATTGGGACAACGACCTCTTAAGTACTCCCCCCATCATAATGTAATGAGTTCAGTGGGCTCATCTCAGGAGACAGTGATGAGACTTACGCTGTTATAAACATACAGTGGAGAGAATGAAGCCTAAAATTGGCAGCAGTGACAAGGTCAGAAGCCTTTATTCCCTAACTATTCCCAGCAAGGAGAGCTGTCCCAAATCACCACTTGTGATGGTCTGATGGGAACAGGAGGGTTCCTTCTATCAGGACTCCCCTTCTTTTCAGAAAACACTATCAGCTGAGCTGTCATTACTAACAAAGCCCAAAAACAGAGTGAAAGCTTTGTTTCTGTCTTTGCCCACTCCTCCAACGTTGTTTGATGTACCTATTCAGTTGTTAAATAAGCCCGTTGTGTTACACAGCTGCGCTGTGCTGATATGAAAGTAAGTTGATAGCGCCGTCTATAATTATGAGGGGGAGCGTGGATGTTGTGTGGTGTGAAAAGTTTATGTGCTTACAGATTGACTGAAGAATCAAAAAAACACGCAGCAGAGTTAAGGGTTTAGAGATTATGGATCTTTCTGGAGTTTAGGGCTGGGTTTGTTTTTTCTCTAAATAGGTAACCCGTTCGTGTCGAAAAGTAAAGAAGAAACAAGAGAGAATAAAGGTAACTATGAAAATTTTTTTTAGCCTCTCTTTCCTTATTTCATTAAATGGAAACCAAGTCAACCAGAACATAAGGGGAAGAATAAAAATGAGCAATAGCAGGATTCCAAATTGGCCAACATGAAGATCAAATCTTAAGGCCTCCTGGAAAAATAGTAAGAAGGGAGTCTGGAAGCTGAGCTTGAGACGCAGCTCTGACACAAATTACCACTTCTATGTAATTCAGTCATCTCATCTATAAAATGAGTCATCAGTGTTTCAGATGTGGTCCTCAGGCCACCCACATCACAATCATGTGGAGGTATTCATGACAAATTTGGATTCCTAGACCAGGCCATGGACCTACAGGATTAGGATACATAGGCTGGGCTAACAAGATACATCTTAACTTCTCCATGAATTTGTGTATACCATTTGAGATCCGATATTGAGTATACCAGAGCTCTTCCTATGATACTCTGATGATTAAACATGATTTCATTGGACTATGTCTCTAGATAGTATGATATTTTCCAAATTCTGTGAGAAAACTAATCTGTTTGTTTTCTTAAGTTTTTCGTGTAGTTTTTGAAGAATGCAACGTGTGATCTGCCCTTTGAATAAAATTGTCCAGAGTTTCTAATAAAAACAGCTCTCTCTAGAAATTTCTGTTGATGATGGTGATGAAGATAACAAGAAACAGAATGGATATTTCTTACACTCTGAAGCATGATCATTGCATTTTCACACAATGAAATAGGATGGGGTATTTAGAAAAGTTACTTAGAAAAGGGAGATAAGATCTTTCACAGGAAATATCCAGGATTAGCTTCTTTAATTTACTGCTTTCTATACTCATCTGCAATATATTACTGTGTTGATTCTAGTTCAGTTTCTATCAATTTGCTTTCTACTCCTTTTCTTTCATCAAATATTTGCTAAATCTTCTAAATGCGAGGAGTTTTGCTTCATGCATGGGATACTAAGATTAAAAAAAGACAGTTGCTCTCCTAAAAAATTCACAAGTTTGGGAGAAAATAGACAATATACACTACCATATTATGTGAAAGTACTAAAACTGTTAAGAGTAAAGTGATTTAACAACACAGAAAAGAAGGCCACTTGCTCGCATTTGGGGACGTCAAGGAAGGTTTTACCAAAGAAGTGATATTGGATCTGGATCTCAGAAGTTGTTATGCTAGAGGAGGAACGCAAGCAGAGAAGGCCAGGAAGGATGTGAAGAAAATTCCAGGAAGAGAGGAAGGCTTAGAAAAGACACAAAAGTTTAAAACGGTGCCATCTCTTTAGGAAATGATACATTATTATTTGTTTTAGAAAGATAGAATGAGTTTGCAAAATAAATTTGGGCTCAAATTGGGAAGATGTTAAAGGCCGTGCTCAAACTTAAGATTTTTTAATTCAGTGTGACACCATGCTTTGATCTATGTTTTGAAAAATTTCTCTGTAACAAATATGAAAAGTAGAGAAAGAGGTAGAAACTATCAGTTAAGATACTAGTTAGGAGACGGGTGTGGTACCCTAGGTGAGCACCTGAATTTGTAAAGCAGTAGCAATGGGAAGAAGAGAATAAATGGGAAAGTTATTACAGCAGCAGGATTCAAAGAGGCTGGTATGTGATCAAACGTGTGGGAAGAAAGGGCCTAGGGGAAATGTCAAAGATGTTTCTGTGGTTTCTAGATTTGGTGACTGAGAAGGTGGAGGTACAATTAACAGATCAACAAAAGAATAGGAGCAGAATGGGGTGGATGAGCTTGAGTTTTGACATGTGGAGGTTTGAAATACTTGCACTAGTCCAGGGATTCGGAGCTGGTGAAAATGTGGGCCTGGTATATAGATTTGGAAGACATTAGCATAAGGTAATAGTTGAAGTCACAGGAGTACACTTCCTGCCCAGTGGGAAGCTGGAATAAGAGTATAAGAGAGTTGAGGATAGAAACTGGGAACCTCTACACTTAACTCCTATTGCATCCTGGCAGACATCATGATAGATAACCCATGATAGAATGAGATGGAGAATGCATGCGTCTAGTTACCATGACAAAAGAAAGTGCTAAAGTTATCTTAAGGCTCAGAACTGCTTAAATTACCAATGCTTAAAGTAGCAATTGATTACTTTGTAGCATTTCTTTCTTCAGATTGAACCACACCAGATGTATAACTGCTAACAAGAGAGGCTTTATAAACAGTATGTAAAGTGTGTTTAATGCAGAGTATCGATATTATTAAATCAAAAGAAAGAGAAGCAGATGACAGTTGGGTTGCATTGATGTAAAAATAGTTATGTCATTACTTTTTTTGGACCACTGATTAAGTCTTTTACAAGTTTTCTATAACTTGAGCTTAAGAATTATTCATGATAAATTGAAAGGAAAAATGATAGAAACAGGAAAATGCTCAGAAATAAAAGGAAGTGAACAAGTCATGTTTTACTTTTCTTTCAAAAACCTCTCTTATTTCATGATTTTACTGCTAAAATTGATAGAGCAGGGAGGAGAACAGAGAACGAACTTAATTCGTAACAATATACACTTTCCGACTAGATAAAGAATTAACTTAGTAATTCAGAAAATGAGAATCTGGCTCATTATTTTAATGAATTCAGCATTATTTTATTGAAGGTTTTACCATATGCCAGACACTATTCTAGGTGCTGGTATACACCAGTGAACAAGACAGAGAAAAATTCCTGCCTTTGTAAACCTTATCAAATAACTAACTGATTAATTGTTGATAATTGCTAGAGTGAAGGGGAAAAAAAGCCAGGGCAGAGGGATAGGAAGTGTATGGGGTGAGCAGTGGTTGAAACTGTAAAAAGGATGGTCAGGAAAACTCTCACTGAGAAAGTAATATTTGAGCCATGACTTCAAGGAGAGTAGAGAGAAAGCCACATAGACACTGGAGGAAGGAGTGGTTCGAGGCAGAGATGATAGCAAATGCGAAGCAAAGAGGTCGGAGCGTGCTTGCTGTTGGGAGAACAGACAGGAGTCCTGAGAGTCTGGATTGGACTGGAGTATCCAGGGTGAAAGAGGCAGGGCGGAGGGGAAAAGCAGAGTTGGCCAGATCATGCAGAGCTCTGTAAGCCATCGTGAGGACTTTGCCTTTTCTTCTGAATGAGATGCCAAAGGAGGTTTTCAAGCAGAGTTGGAAGAATTCTACAGTTCTATGTTGCAATGGAATAAGATATTGGCATAGTTTCTATGGTTGGCTTTCTTGTAGAAAATAAATTTCTCCTTTTTTGTGCATACATATTGTGGGAGGCAGAATTCTAAAGATGTCCTCCAAGATTCCTGTCTCCTGGTTATTCAGAAGTAATCTAGGTCCTATTATGAAAGGACTTGGCAGATTGAATTAAGTAAAGTTACTGTCGATTGACCTTAAAATAGGGAGGTCATCTAGGGTTATCTGGACCAATGTAACATCAAGAGCCCTTAAAAGCAGAGGAGGAAGACAGAAGGGTCAGGCAAAGGAAGAGATCAGAGGGATTCAAAGCAAGAGAAGGACTCAACCTGCCATTGCTGGCTTTGAAGATGGAGAAAGGAGGCCACAAGATAAGGAATTCAGGCAACCTCCAGAAGCTGAGAACAATCCCAGCCCAGCAGCCAGTTAGGAAACAGAGACTTCAGTCCATACCTGCAACCACACGGAACTAAATTCCGCCAACGAACTGAAAGAGTTTGGAAGCAGATTCCTTCCCAGAGCCTTCAGAAAGGAACGCAGCCTTGCTGCCTTGATTGCAGCCTGTGAAATCTGGAAAAGAGAACCATCTGAAAATTGCTTTGTCCAGACTTCTGGAACACAGAACTGTGAGATAATAAATGGCTATTGTTTTCCGCCGCCAGCTTTGCTGTGGCTACAATAGAAAACTAAAATACATGTAAAAGACAAAACTTCTAAATATTATAGCTACCTAACGTTTCACCGAGAACAAATTCTGTGCCTTATTCTTCTAAGAGAATTTTCTTTTTTCTTCTGTATGTGAATGTCCTCGTTCAGACATGACTCAGTATATAAAAGGGATAAATTCCTGAAGTGGAGAAGGAATCACGTGTTGCTTCAGTGGATAAAGAAATCAAAATGATTTACCTTGAGAATCTTGCATATTGTGTCATTTTCTAAATACATTCTAGCGGACTCAGAAAGACGAGAATTCAATAGGAAAAATTAAAATATAACAAAGGCTTGGAATAAATAAATAAATCTGGCATTTGCAGTATTCTTTTTTCATAACTGTACATGAAAAAGAGAAGAATCAAAAGCTTTTTCTTAATTAGTTAAGACCAAGAAAGCAATGAAATAAAGCGCTACCATGAAATTTATGCTACTATAAGGAATCTCAAAGATTTGCAAGATTATAGGTATAGAAGACAAATTCTGTAGTTCCTCTAAACTGTGCTTAGGTTTGGTCTCCTGTATTTGCTATTTTCATATCTACCATAGAATGAAAAGCAGACTTGTTTCATGATGGGGTTTTTCTTAATTCCATGTCAACACAAGAGACAATTGGTCACAGGCTCCCAGCTTCCTTAAAACATGAAATATTCATATAGACCTCAAGTCTTGCATAACTCACAGTGCTTGCTCCCATCTGAACATTCTGAGCATGGTGTTTCTCTTGTTAGGAGATTTTTTTCTGGTGCATTATGTGCACTTGTGTGAAGCCCAAGTTGTTGACGTCAAAACACAGACTCTGCCTTTTCCTGTAAGACATCCCAGCCATTCTAAAGCCTGTCAAAAAAGATAGTGAAAGCTGCCCCCACGAGTTCTAGTCTTTAGTGAAGATGATGAAACACATCCAGAAATAAATAGCTTCATTCAAACTGGAGCTTAAAAACACCAGATTGATCCACTGGTTTCAAACGGGTTTTCAATAGCAACTGACGGCGGCATCCTGTGGAGCTCAAAAGATGGTCTTGTCTTATTTGAAAGTGGGCCTTTCAAACACAGCCATCATTCAGAACACTTCAGAAAGCACTTCTCCTTCTCTCTGTATATTTGACTTCATCTTTTTCTCTTCCTCTTAAAAATTTTCCTATAGAATTGATCAACTCAGAAAAAAGTAGGAAAAATTCAGAGCTCAATAGTCTATATAAATTTTTATATATTCCAGATAATCATCTCCGACTTGACTAAACATACTAAAAACATATACTTTTCTCCTTTCTAGATTCCCAAACCATCAAAGATTGTTACCTTAAATTTTTTTAAATATATTTCTCTTTGGATATTTTGAATTTAATTAGAACTGTAGAGAAGATTAAAAATCTGTGACTGCACTGTCTCAGTTGAGGCAAAGGGCATTTTAGAAAGAAAATATCATATTTTTCTATTCTAAAAGTGTTTCAATTTTTCATGTTTTTATTTATTCTATTATGGATAACTTAATAGATTTCTACTGAATATCTGCTATCATGTACCAGGTTCAGTACTTGGCACTGGGGTTACAGAGATTAATAGGGTGCAGTTCCTGCCTATGAGAAGTTCATAATCTACTTAACCAACCAATTTCACACCACACACCCCACGCATACCCACTAACCAATGAACAGATGCCAATTGAAAGTTATTTCTACAGTTAAGATGATTCAAGTTCATCTCAGTTGGGGAATGGAAATTTCTCAATAAATTATGACCTGACCCTTTCACCTACCCTCAAATGGATTTTTATCATCTATTATTTATCAATTGATCTTTGGGGCTGAACTAAATCAATATATTTTGTGCTGTCTTCTTAAAAGCAATCGTGTTTCTTGGAACTGAAATATACTAAAGGACTCATCATTGTTATCCTTAAACAATCTTGTAAATAGTATAAAAATTAGACACCATTTCTATCAGGGTTGAAATAGGTGCCAATAGAGACAAGGGGGTCGGGCAGGGGAGATTAAAGAGTACCCCAGTGTCCTATAATGTCAAACACCCAATGGCAAGGACATACGTCATTATTGTGCATAAAAAACACTTAGTAATAGTACCCTCTGTAAGTTGTAAGTTGTTCCAAAGATGATCCAGAGAAGCCATCTTTAAGCACGGTGACATTGAACACAAACTTGCTATGCACTTGCCCATTCCTTTGAGAATTTGAGACCTTTTCTTTTAAAATAGGCAATACTAAACGAAAGCATGGAAGCAGCAGAGGTTCAGAGAAGAAAAATGAGGATCCCCACTTTTGACAACCTCACAGCTGAAACCAGAGGAAACTGAGGTATTAGTCCCTCTCTGAGAATGAGATATCTTGTCACAGATAGGATGCAAGGTAATAACTTCTATAATTGTAATCTCTTTGCTAGAAAATCTTGAAAATCATTAAAATTCCCCTCTTCCTCAGGGCCAAAGTTTCATAAGTATGGCATTATGTGATTCAGGAATTTGCATAATTATACCTTGCTGTACTTTGCCATAACCTAATAAAGTACTTTATTTCAATAAAACAGCAACTAGACCATACATGATTGCTAGGCTCAATATCAATTGTCCCTCATTAATGTTGCAGAGAAGCGATTAGCATTTTGAGGCAAACAAGGTGTACTTAGTTAGTGGGACATGACCCTGCTGTCACTAAATTATATCCATGATTAATGATCTTCTCCAGTTTAAAGTTTGAATCACAACAAATAGATTATAAGTGAAAAATGAGGGAGGGATGGAGAAATGTGGGAAAGATGAACCTTAAGACTTGAATCATATATGCCAGTGTTCAGTATTGAATTCGGCTCATAGTGCAATTGACCTCAAGGTTGATGTTCAAATTCCAAGGCAGTGGTTTTCAACCCTGGCCACACAGAAAAATCACCTGCAGAGCTTTTTAAAAACCCCAGTGTTCGAGTCCCATCTCAAACTAATTAAATTCTCTGGAGGTGAGACCTGGGCACTGTGAAGTTTTCAAAGAATAAATGCCATAATATTCACATTTAAGAAATGAAATTGGAGTCAGAAAAAAAAAAACAAAAACAGAGAACCAAGAGATCTATATTTAAACACACTATGATGAAGACTTTGGTCTGGTTTTTCCATATTACATTGACAGAATGAAAATCGTGTTTCTGTGACATACTAGTTAGTCCAGAGCTAAATAGAGAATTTTTGTGTGTTAGCTTGTAGGTATTTATTTTACCACTGGAAGTATTAAGTTATTCTATGAAACGTAGTTTTATTTCACTTTAATCAATCCATCATAATCACAGGCAAATGTGAGAAAGTCAAAACCTACAAAATTATAGAGAACTATTTTAAAACTATCTGCAAAAGGTTTTTCCCTGTGGGTGTGTACGTATATGTAAACTCACACACTGATTATATTGTAACTTCCTTTTCAATAAGTCTGATTTAGGAGCCATTCAACTTGATAACAATAGGCTTGTTAGTAGAAACACTGAAAAGATTTAACTACTGTAGACCAGCATTATCTAGAATGACATATTTCAGGATGCATCAGAAATAAAACATAAAATAGGCTGCCATTCAGCCCTTCACAAGCCCTAAACAGAAAAGATTATGGTATACCTCCAAACGTAATTCAAAGTAAACACAATATTAAGTCATGGAACAAAATCTTTCATATATGCTTGTATAAAATAGCCTTTTATGAATTTTCTGACTATAAAATTCTGGATAGGTTCATTACAGTTGGGACTTTCTCAAAATGTTGGTGTCTCTAATACATGTCAGCCAACCAATTGGGTATTGTATCACTATGTAATTCATACCCATGTGTGTATAGGATATATTAGCGGATGTGTATTTTTTGCAGACTTCATATTGGGTACACCTCATAGCTAATGGGAAGGTGAGAAAGGGAAGATCAAACAGATTGGATAGAAAGAAAGAAAAAGAAAACAAAGAAGAAAAGAAGGAAGGAAGGTATGATAGAAATGGAACTAAATAGAATTTGCCATTCTTTTTTGCCCCTGATTCTCCAACTCATTTCTACTCTTCATTTGCCTTCTCCTCTTTCATTCATCCCTCCATCCTTTCATCTGATAAATATTCCTAGCAATTCTTATAATTGGTGAGTTGCCATTGTACTTACTAAAACAGTCTCACAAAGTTGGCAAACTAGCTTCAGAAATAAATAATTTCTAGTCAAAGTTTTGAGTAACCCTCTTAGACCTTGTATAGATTTCATAGATAGACCCAATTTTGAAGTCAACCCATGTCTCTGCGGCCTTCAGTTCTGTTATAGTAACTGATTGATATACAGTTTCTGAATGTATTCACTTTATTATTTAAGAGAGTAGTTTTCACCCTGATAGTGCTATCTATTAAATTGAGTATGTTGATCCTTTCAATCTAGATATTGGTATATATTGTATGATATTAATTTTTGTGAATCTGGTCCGTTGTGAGATCGTTTTTGTTCTTGTGTTCAGACAGTTAATTCTTCTTCCTTTTCCTCTGCTGATGGGCAGCGAATAGGGCCTTGAACTCTCTTATGAATGAATTACCAGCTTTAGTTGAGTCTTTTCAGATACAGAGCAGTCACTGCAGATTCAGACCCCTCCACACTTATAAACCATTTCAAGTCCTTTTAATGCGAACCTTAGACACAGCTAGCAGTCAGAAGAAATGGAAAAATGTCTTTGTTTTCTGATAATGTTTTGTAGTCATTACTCAGAAAAAAAAGTGAAGTCTTCGTTTAATTTTGTGAAACAAACAAAAAAAAGCAGTTAATTATATAATTAGTTGATTTATTACTAACTAATTTTATGTAGTCGACAGAGGCATTTAATCTTGAGTCCTCCACACCCTCGGAATATATTAGCATTGGAAATCACGGATTAAATTCTTGGGCATATTGGAAAGGTAAATGTAATGGTAATATGTGTTATATAAATATGTGCATCAACATGTAGGTAGAAATAAGATCTGGAAATGGCTGGACTGGTACATTATCTTATCGGTTATGGATTCTTTTTTAGATTCTTAACTTGCTGCCAAATTTCGTGCTTAGTTGGAGAGAGTTTCATATGATTTTTTGTATGTTTATTTATGGTATTTTTTTTCACTAAAAATGCATCATTACCTTAGCAGCTGCCGCACCACATGGAGCAGCATGTGTGCTTTTTAAAAGAGATCCAGAGCACCTTCCCCCAGAAACCCGGAGCCAATATGTTTTGGGAAGTCGGCAGCAGGACTCAGATCTCACCAGCGAGATAATGTACGGTTTAGATATTTTTGCAGGCTTTTTTTTTCCAATAATAATTTTCTTTACCATTTCTCCTTTCCTAAGTATTCTATTTAAAAATACTATTTCAAAAAAGGGAAAAAATATAAAAGTTAATGCATAACGAAAGAGAGCTTAAAATACATTCTCTCTTTTTCTTGGGGCCATTTTGGAAGGAGCCTGTGACTACATCTACTTAACAACGAAAACATGAGAGAGAAAAAGACAGATATGGTTAATGGTGCATGTTTCATGAATGAGCCATTCCCTGCTTTGTATATTTAAAAGAGTCTGCACCTTATTTCTTATTTCATGCTTGTATGTGTGTGTGTGTGTGAGAGAGAGAGAGAGAGAGAAAAGGGAGACGAAGAGAAGAGGGGGGGAAAAGACGGGGGAGGAAGGGGCAGTATGGACAGGAGTCATTGGGAGTCTATCTAGTCTTCCTCTGCTTAGGTACTCAAGTTCCTGCCCCACTTTCATTCATCTCTTAAAATCTTATTTCAATCCCCAGCCCCAGCTCTATAGACTGCATTTTATGGCACTTTTCTTTGGCTGTATTCCAGGTTGTCTTTGGATAACGAACCTTTAAGGCTGCTAGTCAGGTCAGGCATAGACAAATAGACAATAGAACAATACTAGCAAAGTGATCTATAAACACAGCACACTGTATATTTTGTGTAAATGATGTTAAGTGATTCATTTCCCTGAATGAAATTTTTTAATGAAATTAAATATTTAAATGAAATGTCTGATTTGTTTTAAATCACGTAGACTTTATAGATAAATAAGACTTTATCTCATCAAAACACAGTCCAAGACATGCAGCGGACCTTTATTAATCCCCTTGCCAAAATATCTGTCTAGGAGTTGTAACTGGGGAGTAAATTTCTGATATCTATGGAAAAAAAGAAATAATACAATTTTGAAGGGAATAGCATTATAAGGAAAACAATACATATATCAAGATTCCTGAAATTGTTTGCACCTGATCAATTATCTATGCAGAAAGTCAAATATATGAATGTATCTGATTTGATGTAACAGGTAAATGTTTAATATTTGGGGTTCATTATTGTACTCATTGATTTTTGAACTTGAATTTATAGAGATGTGGAAAGTAAGATATATCAGAAAAGAAAGAAACATTTCTGAACATAAAGTTGAGTAAGTCGGATCTAATCCTGGCTCCCAAGGTTGGGACCACTTCTGCGGGCCTTTGGCTCTTAAGTGGTGAAATGTGTATGATGGATGACTCCAAGTGGCTCACATTCAGTGGTTTCAGGGACCAGGCATGTGATATAAGTGAGTGAAGCACTGAGTGATATCAAAGACAGTATGATAAATAGCAACTGACACTTGGACCCCGTGTCAGGGAGATAGTAGGTGGTGGGGAGAGGGAACTAGAGAGTAAATGGCTAGTCTACAAGGGGACAAAGCCTCTCAGCTCCAGCTGTTTGTGGCATACGGGAAAGTGAGTCCCAATGTGGCACATCTAATTTTAAAGAAAACCTGGAAATCCAGATTTGAACACGAAATCTCATGGATTTTCCAAATCAGTCATCAATTCAAGTTTTCCTTCATTTCCTTTTGTTTTTTTAAAAGTACATGGTGCACATCTGTGGAGCATATCTGGTTCACAGGCTATCTGCACATGTTAATAGCCTTTAAACTGAATTATGATGAAGATGCTCTAAAATTCTACAGATTTATGACAGTGTGAACTTCAAAGAGCAAAAGGCTAATAGGCTGGTTTGGTTTGGTTGGAAAAAAACTCTGAGCTATGGGATAATGAACATGGATTTGAGATCTGGATCAGCCAAGTGTAAGCAGAGTGAGCCAGCCTTGCCATAATCTGTGTCCCAGCACTGCCTATACTTTTCCCCAAAAAATGGCCTTCTCAGCTTTCACAAGAGCACCTCAGTGCTAAACAACTTGTTTTGTTTCCACACCATACAGCTGCAATCAGTGGCCAATATGATATACTAGACCACCATCGGGCCTGACTTTTTTTCTTGCCTGGCCCTTCAAAAGCTGGGCAAGATTGAATCAGCCAAGTTCAAGCGTGAGTTGATACTGGAGAAATAGGAATTGGCTCTTGGTTCAGTCTGTGATCCAAGAGGCAGTGCTGTGAAGGGCAGCAAGGGCCAAAAAGCCAGTGGAGCTGTGGAATAGGGGTGCCAGAGACACAGCTGAGCCAGAGCCAAGGATTGGTGACTTGGAAAGCTGGTTCAAGAACTGGAGCTGCGGCTGAAGGCCACAGGGTAAGCTGGCTTAATTCTGCTGGATAACCTCTCTGCCCAGAGCTGCTGTCACGGGGCCAGGAATTTAGTGTCCTGGCTCTTTCTTTACTGCATCTTACTGGTATCTGACAGCTCTCAACAGTCAGAGAGCGTAACTTCCATATCTACTCTCTAAGTCTTCCTTAACAAAAGCTTGTCTGAGACAGACGAAATTGGGGTAAGATTGTCTTAGGGCTGTCCTAGCCTACAATCCCTAGCTTGGTACTCAAATCCTGCCCTTGGTCTGTGGAAGACCACCAGATTTTTGGATCACTTAGTTTAGACCTTCATAAATTTGCTTGCACTGAGTTGCACTTTAATATTAAGCCCTCCGATTTCATTAAAGATAAGTAGGAGGGTCAGGGATATGACTGTATTCTTGAAAAATGCTTGTGAATATCATTCTCATTAGATCACTGAGAGTTCCGTTCTTAAAGCTCTGGAAAATATTTCTATTAAAGACCAGTGAACTTGTCACTGTTTGCCTAAGCTGTAAAGAAGCTCAAAGCCGAAGGTGAACTTTGTTATAAAGCTGGGTTATTCCTTGAGTTTGCATACTTGTATTCTACTATTTTCCTCAGTCTTCTTTGTCTACTCAAATACCATTTGGAAAGGGGGAAGGAATAAATAAATCCAATGAACAAGCTAAAACGTTAGCAAATAGTTCCTTTCATTTTTCAAATGCAAGGAAACTAGGAACTAACCACTCCGAAGATACACAGAATTGAAACAAAACAAATTTAGCTACCTTCTTTGGATGCACAAGACTCCAACTCAGTAATCTGGGAGGAAAGACCCTTCCTTCCTGAATCTTCAAATACAAGTCATGTGTAGGTTTTATTGCATTATTAATAGTGGCTATATCCACCCTACTGCCAAAAAGAAAAAAATATATTTAGAAAAACACAGCAGGAGGGCAAGAAATGGTATACTTAGAGCAATAATTTATCAGGTTGAACTAAGGCCAGAATCTAGATGTCCAGTTCCTTGATCTTATTATTTATCACGCAGCGTGACCAAAAAAATAGGGGCAAGGGAGGAAGGGAATAAAGGCCCTCCTGCAAGGACAGATAAAACGAGCCATTGATGGAATTGGATCTGATTGTTCGCTGTCCAGTGCACCTGTGCCATTTCCCACCCCTTTCAGAATCTCCGTGGTCCTGAGGGTTGAACGGTGCTCATCTTGCAAACAGTATCCAAACTGAGATCGGAAGAAAGACAAAAGCTAAATTTATCCTGACACTTTCTTCCTTCCAAGCTCCCACTTTCCTGTGACGCACAATTGTCATTTTCGATGGAGAAAGAAAAGCTATTTTCAATAACGAAGAATGGGTTCCCTTTTCTACCAATATCAGTACAACTGCATCCCACAGAATTGTCACTTAAAGAACCACAAGCAGGAAGGCAGATGTCGCTGTGTCCTCTCATCTGTGCTTCTCTTTCACAGGGCTTTAGCAGTAAAAGCAGAAAATCAGAGTGCGGGAGAAGGCTCCAGCCCGACTGGGAATGACTACAGGAAGTGTCTCCCAAGAAAGTATTTTATTTTCGTTGCAAAAGAAAAAAGAGTTTCAATGGATTAGATCTGATGAATCTAAAACTGGATCAGATTCCTATCAGGCAAGAGCCAAAAACATTTCCAGTTTGGCAAAAACATATCCAAACAGTCATAGCAAATTGCTGCCCCTCCTTTGACTTGAAGGGACTGCTCAGTGGCATTACAGTCATGAGGTTACAATTTTGCATCTAACTAAAGCTAACTAACAAGACCTTCAGTCGTCCATAAATGCGTTTGGAAAATCACATTTGGAAAATCATTATATCTGGGCATGAGACTCTTGGCCCAAATCTGGAAGCCTTGAGGTAACCAAATAAATAACAATGACTTTTTAGAGACACTTGCTAGAACGTCTTCATATTGGCCTCACATGAAGAAACAAGAAAGTTAAAATTTATGACTGGGCCATCATCAAGTGTCTATAACAGGAAGAATGTGAGTTTGGGGTCAAATATACTTGTGCAAATTGAGATATGGATGCAACATTCTGAAATTCAGTTTATTTACTAAAATGTATTAGTATCTATATCAAATGACATAATAAATATGTTAAGTGCCAGGCATACAGGTATTAAACAAATTATAGTTTTCATTTTATTATAATTGTTATTGTTGTTACCAGCATTTTAAGGATTTAATTCAACTTTGGAATGCTTTCAATACAGATCTTTAAGATAAATAGACCTGATCTTTAAGAAAAATAATTTCAGGAATAAAAAAACAAATATGATGAATATGAAAGAAGTTTTAAAAATGCTGTGCATTAGAGAAGGCTAGATCATTCTAATAGACATAATCATTAAAGTGCCAAAGTCTATCATTTCTCCCTGAAAAGACAGAGTAGGAAGAGAAGGAAATAGTCAATGATGTGTAAATAGAAAATCTCTACTCTTGGTTACCCCTTATTCAGTCTATCTCATGCAGCCACACTTGAGGACACAAAAGGTGACTTGGAGGCTGGTGGGAAAATACGTTTCTGCTCCTCTGAGAAGCTGTTGATTCAACAGGCTGTGAACAGCCTCCCAGTCCCTCAGAGAGCAGCTGTACACTTCTGACTGTGTTCTTGGCACGAGCAAATGAGAGGACATGCACCCAGGGATGAAAGGTGATGATTAGCTTAAAGGACAAATAGGCTCCATGTTGCCTGTCACAGGAACCCTTCCTGCGCCAGCCCTCATCCTCATTTCCTTAATCTCACAAAAACAGGCCCCTGAATTTCACTTGATTCATTTTTTTAACTAACTTAAAGTGTAATAGGGCTTTCCCGTATTATTACTCCCATTTTGGAGCTGAGGGATCTTAGACTCAGAGAGGTTAAGTAACCTGCTTGGTATATACCTGGACCGCTGACGATTTGAAGCTTGAGCCCAGGTACGCCGACTGCAGAGCCTGAACTCTTAACCTCAGCTACTTGCCTCCTTTGGGCAAAGCAGTTTTAAGCAGATGTTGAATCTGAGAGGGACAGCTACCAACAAGGGTGAGCCTAGAAACAGCTGCATTCCAAACGCTTTACACAAACTGAGTGTGAAGGAGCACATAGTACAGCATGTGAATGGCAATGCTCATATTATAACATCAGCTCCAACCCTAAGATCACACAGCTGTACTAAATCACAAAGATCAGGTCAAGCCACCAGGCCATAATCTAGAACAGAGAAGGGAATCCACTTCAAGGTAATAATTTCTCCCTTTCAGGGTAAGAATTTGTGGAGCTAAACACACACACACATAATAAAACCTTGGTAAAACAGAACATCGCATTATAAGCTTATTGAGGCCAAAGATTCCCCTATCATATGTTTTGTTTCCATGACAGGGAGCATAAAAAGTATTTTTTGAAAAGCAGTAGATGGCTTTGAAGAAAAGACTGATTGACAATATGATTTACATAACTTTTTATTTTGTGTTTGCTATAGACTGGATGTCTGTGTCCTCCTAAAATTCCTATGTTGCAATCTAATCCTCAATGTGATGGGATTTGGAGTGGGATCTTTAGGAGGTTATCAGGTCATAAGGGTGGAGCTCTCACAAATGGGTTTAGTGCCCCAGAGAGCTCCCTGGTCCCTTCCACCATGTGAGAACACAGGGAGAAGATGGCCGTCTGTGAACCAGAAAGTAGGTCTCACCAGACACGGTATCTGTTGATGCCTTGGTCTTGGACTTCCCAGTTACAAGAGCTGAAGGAAATACACTTCTGTTGTTTATAAGCCACCCAGTCTATCATATTTTGTTATAGTAGCCCAAGCTGACTAAGACAGCATTTGATAATTTTATGATTCTGTAGGAAAATTCCCAAAATTTGTCCTAATTTTCTTTAATATTATTTTGTGCTCTCATTACAATGGAAAGAACTGGCAGGAGTCTGTGAAGAGTAGCTCTTTTGCAATTTAAATGATTCTTGTTAAATGTAGGAAGAAAGCCTATTTTATTTTATTATTTTTTAGGAAGAAAGCCTATTTTATTTTATTATTTTTTAGAAACAACTGAATCATAGTATTTAATCAATGACCCATTTTGTCAAACAAATATAAAAAAGCATCAAATGGCTCAATAGAATACAATGTCAATTTGTATGACAACATTATTTAGGATTTTAGAATGAGACTGGGCCAAATTAAGAAAGCATTTCTAAGATCTTTCCTTGTCATATAGAAAATGGCAATGATGAGAAGCAATTGATATTGTTTTGGAGTCATAAATGGTTTCCTTTTAAAATGCATTCCTTTGACAAGAACTCTGATACAAATGATATGAGCCAGAGACGCAGGTCAAAATGACAGGCTGTTGTAAACTAGCTGTCAGGAAGACGTCTACAGAAACAGGCATTTCCCACCACGCTATCCAGCGGCTAGTTGAAAAGGTTAACATCCTTTTAAACAAACTGGTTAACTATTTACTAGAGGACAAAAAAAAAAAAAAAAAAAAAAACCCAAGAATTTACTGATAAAATCTATCTGAGCTTCAAAAACAATTTTATGCTGTGTATTAGGAGGAAACTGTATTTGTGATTTTAAAATATTTAGCTAACAGATTGTTTATCTTCAATCACAGATCTGTATCTGCTGTTTAGCTCATGGAACTAAAAATATTCACTTATTTGGCACATTCTTCTGGTGAAATTATTGGCAGAAATTTCAAATTAGGTAGAAATTCTATGTTTCAGAATGCAAAGGTGGTTTGGGTTTTTTGGGTTTTATGCTTTTTGTTGTTTGTTTCTTGATTACAGGAAGGTTATAAGGACACAGGCAAAAGTAAAGTATAAGTATTGAGAACAGAGGAAGACTAATAATTGTCAGGCTAATGAATCATTTAATAAACCTGTGTATAGTTTTTTCATTTTAAAGAGAAAGTCCAAACCAAGCGCTCTCTCCCCCTTTATGCTATTGTTTTTCATTAGCCCTTTCACTACCTGATGCTCATATGAATCAAGAAAATGAAAGTTACAAAAATGCATGATTTTTTCAGTGGATTTCTTATCTTCATAGCAAATGGGAGCCCATATATAATTGATCAATAAGCTAGTTTTCAAGTCTACTTTCTTCAAGAGAAAGACAATTTCTAGCTGCCACCTAAGCAGCCACCTAGTTCACCACAACAAGATAACTAGCACCCTGATGATAAAGGATTAAAAACAGCACTCTGACATAGGACATCCCTACCAGAATTTCTTCACACCACTGAATTCCAGAGTAACGGCTCCACAGGGCCAAGGAGAACATTCGAGGGTCTTAGCTGCCTGTTGATTATCTCTAACAAGCCTGCAAGATGGATTTGAGATTTTGTTTTTACCCAAAACAACCAACTCCATAGACTTCAATTTACACTTTTTGTCCCACCATTCTCCCTGCATCCATGTTGGCACTGGTTAATGTAATCCCCACAGAACATAATCCATAGACAGGTGTTAAGTCGATTGTTCTCATGACTTCATGGTATTCCATTTACAAAGCACACCCCTAAATATAGCAGCTGTCACTCTACTCTTGTCCCTCCCTGAGAATCCCTTGTCCCTACCATGGGAACTATTGTGGAAAAGTTTGGTTTTCCTAGAAAAGACGTATATTTGGAATTAGAAAAAGAGAAGACATTGTGAAACATAAAAATAGTATTAGGGAGCTGACCTAATCATAGTTAGACTGGTTTCTTTAGTACAGAACTTCTCAGAGCCTTTAACATTTCATGTGCAAAGTTATTGTAAGCATGGGTCTCAGGGGAGGACCCGTCTATAGTGAGTTGATAGTTCTCTGCTGAAAATTACATCACCCCATATACCCTTCACACTGTTACGTTGCTAAGGAGACACACCTCACCCTGCCCTCCATTATAGTTTGACTTAGGATGCAAGCATCCTCTTTTTAAAACTCGAATACTTTGGGTGGGTGAGGAGATCGATTAGAAATATTTTACATCTTAACGTGATTTAGTTTGAGGTTTACTTTCCCCTTAGCATCTATTTTGCTGAATTGCATAGGTATTGATTTGGAAGGAAAGGAGGAATATGTTTTAGGGGCATTGTGCAATGGGATGGGTACATTTCTGGATGTGAGGAGTAGCAGGAGGGACTGGATGATGGGGGATGTGAGGAGAACTGTGTGTGTGGCTTTGTTTGGGTTGAGTTGCATTAGGTTGGGTTGGAGTGATAACAAAGTGAATATAAAACCTAGTGATGCCCATTTTACAAATAGGCATATTTTCCACAAGCACATCCATCTTTCTCCCACACAACAAACATTCCTACTCTCAAAATTTTAGCTAATTAAATTCTGGACCCCCTCAATTCAAAGTTTAGCTACATTTGGGTAAAATATGATAAAGGTGACTAACTGGGACCCCACCTTCCCTTTGTCAAAACTGTTTCTATAACAAAGATCTTTCCGAGTTTCTAAATGTGAACTTATAGGTGTACTTTCGAAATACGACTTGTTATATATGGTCTACTTGGGTTTTTTTCAACTCAAAGAGTTATTTTTTCCTAAACTAAATTCACAAATCCATCCTCTAAGTGTGGGAATGTAATTACTAGTCACAGAAATATGTGTATTTTGGAGGTTTTTATTATCACTTTTCATTTGGAGAGCTCAAGTTATTGCCAAAGTTCAAATGACATGCCGCTCCAGAAATATGTAGTATCTTGTCTAAAGAGAGACAAAATTATACGATGATACTAGGGCTTAAGTAAAAACAAACTAAACTAAAAACTTCATCACAGGCAGTTATAATGTTGATAATCAGAACTGGTTCTCTTAAAGGGCAGCTCTATTCCCAAAAGAATAAAATGCATGTTCCTAGATAGAATGACTGCATTAACTATATATTCTTATTTTCTGCATTCTTCTCTGCTCTGGCATCTGGGGCTCTACTGACCAGGGGAAGACTGCCCTTCCCAGGGCTAGTTAATTACTAGAGGTAGCAAATGGATCTCCTATAGGCACAGCTTTCATATGCAAACCAACCAATCCACAGCCCACATCCCCCCACACCTCCTCTATTGGGCTTTTACATTCCAGATCAATATTCCTCTGTCCTAATGACCTCAGGGCCGGGTACCAGACAACTCAGGAGAGCCCCTGTATCCCAGACCCTGCTGAAATTATTCCAACTAGCCAATCAAGCCTGCATAACCTGCCTCACTCATTCCTACTCTCAGAAACCACAATAAAGGCTCTTGCCCATGCTTTCTTCCTGCTCCCTCTGCCTCCTGATGGTTTCTGGTGCTTCTCCATGTGGCCCTGCATGGTATGGTGTACCCTCTCTTCTTGGGACTGTAACAAACTATCTTTTCAATGGCAATCATCTCCTGAACTGTTAGTCTGACTATACCTGAATAATAATAAAACCAATGTTTTAAAACAAAGACTAAATTCATATTAATAGGTATACACACAAGGTTGTCTAATTTCCAATTCAGAATACCTAGAAATAATGGAGGGTGAGGTCTGCATCTACAGATGGTCATCAAATAAGTTCTTTTGTGCAAGTAACTCCCGTTCTAACAAAGGATTAAAAGACATGAAAATTTGGATCTTTTACCAGTGCAGCTCTCATTGTCTGTGAGGTTTGAGCTTCAGTGTCCTCATTCAAAAAAGGGGAATTTGAACTAGATAATCTCTATAAGTTCTTCTAGATATATGATACTTTTTCTTAGTGTTTTTGCTAGTATTTTTTTTTTTAAAAAAGATTAGCCCTGAGCTAACATCTGCTGCAATCCTCCTCTTTTTGCTGAGGAAGACTGGCCATGAGCTAACATCTGTGCTCATCTTCCTCTACTTTATATGTGGGATGCCTACCACAGCATGGCTTGCCAAATGGTGCCATGTCAGCACCAGGGATCCGAACCGGTGAACCCTGGGCCGCTGAAGCAGAACGTGCAAACTTAACTGCTGCACCACTGGGCTGGCCCCAACTAGTACATTTTTATTAGCAAAATCCCCTTAGTATAACTGGACCAATCTAAACATCATGGGAGTAGTATTTTGTCAATTGTCAATCTTGCCGCTAGAAATGAGTTCCCAAAGGGCAGGCACTTGTATTATTAATTCTTCTGTTCCTGGCCCCTATCATGGTGTGCATCCAACAGTAGGAGCTCGGCAACAAACACAATAATTGACTGAAAGTACAGTGAGCTTCATATTGGGTGGAAATAGATGGACATGAAAACAGGATTAAGAAAACCAGCATTTTAACTGTAGGCTTAGAAAACTCTACATTGAGACACTTAATCCAAACCTTTCCTGCTAAAAAATAAATTGAATATTTGTAAAATGAAAGAATTGGTCACAGAAATATTTTCAATAACTAGGAGAAGTCAAATGAAAGCTTTTTAGGAATTTTTATTCTAGATTGCTTTAGGTTTCATTCTTTTCTTTTCTTTTTTCTTTTCAAAATCACTGGTTATTGGTTTGGTTATTGGCTTGAAGTATTATTTCAGAGACTGATTTAAACATTTTTTCTATCCACTAAAAAGCAACAATGGGCATTTTTAATTTTACAGAAAAGCGGAAAAAAATATTAATCTGCAGCCATGCCAAAAAGGCAAACAAAAAGAGCAGTTTTTAATTAAATCTAAGGGCTAGAAGTCTTGGTACATTTTTTTCATTTCCCTCTTCACTCCTCTCCCAGCCAGTAGCTGAATGTTGCATTGTAACCGCTCCTCGTCTGATTTACATTTTTCTCTCTTCAGAAAGAAGAATATTAAAAGTCACAATAGTATACATTTTAGAAGAAAATTTTAATTACTAATTCATAAGAAGTAATATTCATGTGCCAAGTATGTTACATGATCTAAATTAAAACACTAAGTTGAATTTGCTCTGGGGGATGTTAATACCGGGTAATATAGATAAAGGGGTATGTGGATGTTTTCCTCTTCCTGTAAGAGAAAATTCTGACTTTCAACAGGTGAATACATTCCCTCATCTGAATTAAGAGGCCCTCTGTGATCCTTATTTTGGGGAGGCCTGTATTCTAAAAGTGAAATCTAAATAATTGAATTCAATCACAGACTATTCCTGATCTTCAACACCAAAGAAGGTCTGGAGGGTACTTCAAACCCCTCTTTATTGGAGAGATTCTGCCCCTGGTTTATCATCAGGAACTTAGACACGTGTGTTAAGAAGTGACTAGAAAAGCAAATTGGTTAAAACTGAATCTGGATTATGCTGCAATCCCTTTGTGTAATTGCTTTGATATCTGAGTCTTCTAGTCACTAGGCTCCACTTAGCAATTTTAATAAGGATGGCAGTTACTGAAACAAGAGGAGATCAATGGCCAACCCAGCTTTATCAGCACGCCATGAAAATTAGAAATTTTCTGATTAGTACTCCTAAGAAATACAAGTCAAGCAACTTGAACAGAATCAAAACCCAGAGAAAATCTTTAAGAATACTAGAACTGTTTCTATATAAGTGGAGAATTAAGAATTTTACTCAAATGAGTTATATTTAAATAATCAAAAAATATACATGGCGAAAATAAATGAGAGATCATGTGGCAAGAACATCTCTATAAAATGAAAGAAGCAATCTTCCTAATTACAATCATGTCATTGACATGATCATTTTTGATTACCAGATTGTACAAATGCATTATCCTTTACTATTATTTCCTAACCTATCTGGTGTCTTACACAGAATGAATTTTCAATAAATATTGTTAAATTGATGTGTTTGTTATTCTAATTCTATATGGGAAAACCTGTGTGTATAATATACCAATAGGCAACATTAAGAAAAATCATATGATCTTTTCAATATACGCTGAAAAATCCCTTGAAAAATATGTATTCCTTGTTTTGTTTAAATATAAAATTGGGAATGGAAAGATTTTCCTGTATATAATTTAAAATATCCATTTTGAAGCAAAAATTGTCATCACCTTCAATGGAAAATTTCTAGTATTTCTTCTTTAAACCACATTTCTTTAGACTGAAGTGGCCTGGGGTGATAAAACAACAATGGGACATATTTATACTAATACATACATTTTCTGCTTCATCCAATCCAATAATACTTTACCTCAGCCTTAATCAAAAGTTCCCATACTCCTCCATCTGTTTGTGTGGTACACGCACTTTTGACATCACAGACTATCAGGGTCTCCCTTCCCATTGGTTGCATCCACTGTGGACCAGTCAGTCAGTTGTCGACCAGCCTCATCCTCCTGCTGGACCTCCTGCAGTTGCCCTGGGAAGTTATTCTCAATAGGCATGGACATCACTTCAGGGTCTCCATGCTCAATGCTAGGAGCACTGTTGCCCATGGCAGCTCATGATGATGCCAGATTCACCACCACCGGTCAGTGCTGGTATCACCACTTCCAAAGCTGGCACTGCTGTTGCCTCAGGTCACAAGGCACCAGCACCACACTGGACAGAAGCTGCAAGAACCCCTCTGTGCATCCTCTTCCTGTGAGCAAACAATTTTCACTCATGATCAATTCTCTGCAGGATTAATGGCAAATGCAAAAAAAAAGAAAAATGAGAAGTTTGTTTACCTAATAAAGTATTACTCAATGGAATTGTAAATTGGTGCATCTCTTTTGGAGCCCAAATATCTTTGAGGAATCACAACATTTGTACTTTTTAAACCAGTAATTCTGCTTTGGGGAATTCTTCCTGAAGAAATAATACAATATGTGGGAAAGGTTGTATAATGAGGATGTTCCTCATGGTATTATTTATCATTGCAAAAAGTAAAAACAAATTAAATGCTGAAAAACAGGAGAATGATTATGTTCACTTTGAATGAATGATTAAATTAATTATGCTATAGCCACTCAATACAAAATATAGAAAAAGCACAAAAGTGCCTGAAGAAAATAAAAATACTATGTCTCTATTATTGTCCATAAGAATATGTAAAAAAGTATAGAAGGGAATATATAAAAATTATATTTGTTATAATGGTAAGGTTGTAAGAATAGTTTTTTTCTCTACTTTCAGCTTTGTGGAATTGCTGTCTTACTTTGCAAATTATGACTTCAAAATAAGGTAAAGGATAAATTAATAAATGACTACTTATAATATCTTTTAATTAAACTGCATATCTTCCCATGCTAGGTGTTAGTCTTAATTCTGGTAGCCTGAAGTTAGTCATTATCAATAACTGGCAAATCACAACTCTTACAAAAGTTCTATTGCTCCTAACACAGCATCACTCAAGCCTGGTGGAGTGTCTTTCAAGTGCCCTCTTGAATTTCTTGGCTTTTCCAACGGCACAATTCCACAAGATTGGCCAGGGCACTTGGTCAAGAAGGAGACACACAGAGCCTCCTCCATGGGCTTTGTCTGGTATCTCTGAATCTCAGCCAGAAGGGAACGGTCACTATAATTATGAATCATTTTCTAAGCTTCTGATGAAAAGTCAGCCTGAAATACTACTGCTGTAAACCATATCATGGAGCTGTTGCAGATATTTAAATCACACTACACCAAAGGAAGGAAGGACTGCAGAAGAGAGGAACTGTAATGTAATGTCAAATGACATCGGGATCATGTAAAGAGGTGATTTGCGGCGTTTGCTTCAGAGCAGCTTCAGCTGACCCCAGGAACTAGAAACACAGAGACAAGTGTCAGGTTCATGGGCAGGAAGCTCCAGCCACAGCAGTCATAGGAGGTAAATGTGAAGCAGTGCCAGGGCCCTCAGCCCACATTCCTGGGGTACTGTGCTCTGTTCAAACGTTCACAGACCCCACAGGGCCTCCATGGATAGTGCTGAGCATACACCAATAACTGTCCCCAAGAGCTGACACTTGTGGCAGGATGTCGATCAGATCTCTGCAGAGTGTGGACAGCCCTGGGATTAACAATTATGCTGAAGACTAAGGAGACTGTGAAAACCAGGGGTGACTTCTCTGTTATCTAAATCTTACTCCCTCCTTCAAGGTTCAGCTGTTACATCAGCTTTGCGATTTTGAAGAAAATCACTTGGTTTTTCTAGGACTTAATTTCCTCACATTCTAATGAGATCTAAGATGAGAAAATTTCTAAAATCATGTCCACTCCGAACTTCTCTGAGTCTCTGATTCAAAAGCTTCACAAAACATTCCAGGTCACACTGGGTGGCCTCCTCTTGAGCTTTCAAAGCACTTACTACCAGTAACTTGCAATTTACCACGAGGCTGATTTTCACTGACATGTGAATGTTTTCACTAGGTCCTTCCCAAATTGGTCAGAAACTTACCCTCAAGATCAAGTGTTCTGTTTGTCCAGAAGACGTAATAGTAAATATTAAATGAATGCTCACTTGAGAAATGAATAAATGAATTATTATATTCTCTTGCATCTATACGCACTAAACACTTAAAGATCAAGAAAAGGGAAAATTACATTAGAAAAACTCACTCCTCCTTTGTCTGATTGGGAAATGTCACTGAGTTCCCCAGGAAGCAGATTCTGAGACAAAGATGTGTGAAGAAAGCATATTAGGATGTGCTTTTAGGATGAACACCCTTGGGTGAAAGGAAGGAGGTAGGATGGGGCAGAGAGGGAAAGAAGATGAGCTGGGGTGCAGTCGCAACAGAGGACTCGACCAGCCCCAAGGGGAGGGCCTATAACTGGGAAAACCTCTTGGAATTGTCCCAAGACGGGACAAGGAACTCAAGCATTTACACCTCTTCCTCACCTTCCCAGACAGACTGGATTCGGCCTGTCCTCATGATGCGGGTGTGAACTTGGGTGAGGCTCTCCAAGGGCAGCTCCCAGAAAGGAATGGCAGCCAAAGGCCCAGCAGCTGGGAGTAGAAGGGATTCAGTGCTGTGGGGGTGGGGTACATGAGGTAAGGACAGGCAGCATCTACTGTACAAAGAGATGGCCCATTCTATATCACATCGAAATCTTTTTTTTTTTTTTTTTACAGATCTTTGCTATTTATTAAACCGCTTTCACATTCCTAAACCCCTTAATCCAGACAACAACTCTGTGAAACGTGAATTATTGTCACCTCTAAATAATAGCTGACAGATGAGTTTTGCAAGTATATGTAAGGTGTCCCCTGGGGACTCCCAGAACTAGCGAAAGGAATTTGGAAGTCCAGAGATGTAGAGGAAAAATTGGATTCTTATAATTATGTGCTGGGTGAGCCAAAGATAAATAAACTGTCAATGATCACTATTATTATGATCATTTATGTTCTCAGCCTGTTGTGACCTGGAAAAACTGGATTACAATAATATTGTGTTCACTTTTTTGAATAGCCACCTCACTCTTCCTGTTCATTTTAGGATGTGATCATTTAGAGCCCCAGGACTTTTACATGCAAATCGCTATGAAGTGCTGTTTTTATTCGATTTATTTTACTTATAAGACTTACGCAAGTTAAATTTTTTTTTTTTGTAATCTACCAGCATAACATTTATACTTATCCCTTGTTATGGACTGAACATTTGTATCCCCCCAAAACTCATATTTGAGACCCTAACTCCCAATGTGATGATATTTGAAGGTGAGACCTTTGGGAGGTAACAAGGTTTAGATGAGGTCATGAGAGAAGCCCTCATGATGGGATTAGTGATCTTACAAGAAGAGGAAGAGATGCCAGAGCTCTCTCTCTGCCATGTGAGGATGCTGCAAGAAGGCAGCTAGCTGATTGCAAGCCCAGAAAAGGCCCCATACCAGGAACCGAACCTCCCGGCACCTTGATCTTCCCGACCTCCAGAACTGTGAGAAATAAATGTCTGTCGTTTAAACCACTCAGTCTGTGGTATTCTGTTACAGCTGCATGAACAGCCTAGCACATCCCTAGAAAATTATTGTCTCTCAGTTTGGGTCTATCATTCTCATCTGATGAGGTTATGTATTCTTGATTCTGATACCTAGAACGTTACCCACTGTTCCCACCTGCATTCCAACCACCTTTGTAAGCCTGCCTTCAGTGTTTCAATCAGAGTTTTTAATGAAAGGACAGCGGGTTATGAAGATTCCCCTTTAGTCTGACAACCCAGGGTCATATCTGTTTAATGAATGAAGATTACCTTATAACACTTGACTTCAGTGTCTGCATCTTGTCATCTAAAATAGTAGTTTCCAAATTATTTTTAGCAATATAACTTTGTTCAAATAAAATCTGCTTCCAAATAATTAAATAAAAATAGATATAAATGGAATCTCTCTGGCTCCAGTGGGTGGTGGGGTGAGAGGCCCAGGGCCTGCTTTCCTGTAACAACTGCTTTTGAGAGACTTTTGAGGTGTCTCCATGGGCACCCAGAGCTTTGTGGGTTGCAATCAGAAAATCACCCGCAAAAATATTGCCAGGCACTTTATCAAATGCCTTGCCAAAAATCAAGGTACTGACTTTTCACTGATTTACCAATATAATAATACACATACTCACACAGTCACTCACACACACACTGTGAGTCTCTCATGCTTTGTCCTTGGTAAACCTGTGCCAGTTCCAAGTAATCATTACTTTCTTTTGCAAGTCCTCACAGGACAGTTTTTTCCAGAGTTTATTAAGGAAGAGTGTCAGGCTTGTTCTGTAGTTTCCAGAGTCCACATTTTCTGCTTTTCTAAAAATAACATCTCCAGTCTCTAACACCTCTTCTGTTCTCCACCTGTAAGTTCTTTGTGAATTCTGGTGTATAATTACTTTATCCAAGGCAATGGTTCTCAAAGATGACTGCGTATTAGAATCGCCCAGCGACGTTTTCAAAAAGGTCCTTGCCTGGGTCCTTGCATCCTACCAATTAAATTGGAATCTCTGCACATATTTTTAAAGGTTCTCTGGTAATACTAAAATGCAGCCACGGTTGAGAATCAGTGATCTAGACCTGGCTTAAATTCATTTTATACACCCACTTGTTCCTTTACCATCCGTTCCCTTTCCATAAGCTCCAATCTCTCTGTTCTTTTTCTCATAGACGAGACTTCACCATAATTTAGAAGATACAAGTAAAATCTGAGCTATGCAGTTGTACTTTCTTTTTATTGTTTGTTAACCTAAGACTAAGTTATAGCCTATGCTTTCTGGGTCTTTGGCTGTAAACATAACTTACAACTCCATTTTAGTCAATAGCATCTTTCTAAAGTCTCTGTTAAATAAAACAATTCCAATAAATTTTTGAAAATCATACGACTTCTTTTATTTTTTTCTTTTAATCTCACCCAGTTGCTTTTTGACCTCTGGTTTTATAAATTCCATACTTGGCAAGAAAATTCCTTGGTATATTGCAGTCATTGTTCAAGAAAGTTTTGGTGACCACTATGCCATTATCTCTTCCTTCCTGTGTTACAAATCTAAGTTCACTGTGTATCCATTCTCGAGCATCATCATATCAATATCCTACTCCACAAGAATAATTTCTGACTTTCTTTCCTGCATTTTCTCTTTGAGAATTGCCAAGTATCTCCTGCACTGTTGGAAGACTCGGTATGACAGTTTGGAATTTGTAAAGTCCATTCATGTATCTGGTTCATTCTGTATTTTGTTTTGTAGTTCCATCTGGGTAATATTCCACTTTCCTCTAGAATTTCAGGAGAAATCCTTTTTTTACTCAAGTATGCATATCATTCTGAGAAATATTCTATACCTTCTCTGGGGCCGATCCGTTTGGAAATTTAAGCTATAGTCCAGAACACATCATCCTCTTCTTGACACCATCTAGATAGCCAATTATTCATATAACACATCAGCTTTTCTCTTTAAAACCATGACCCCCAAATGGAAGAACAAATGACCCAAAATCCCTCCACGTCCAGAAACGCAGGACTGTGAAGTCCTTAGAAATTTCCCTCAGTACTCATCGCAGCTCTCCTGTTGATTTCCTCGTGAAGGAGCAGAAGTGAGGGAGAGTTGATTAAGGGGATGAGTCTGAGCAGATTTTCTTCTGGGCAGAAAGCAATGCATTTCCTGATGCGCCCCTGCTAGGGCGCCAACCCTGTGAATTTAGAGATACCAACCAGCACAAGGAGATTCTTGCACTAGTGAGGAGATTCCTGCCTCAGGAGTGACTGTCCATTACCCTGACCATTCAGTTAGATTTGGGTTACTGCTTCTTTCTCCTGAAGGTCTGACTTTTATCCTGGGAAGATCCTCTTACTTGATGTGTAAAATGGTGGCCACATTTTCTTTTTCTTTCTCACATTTCCATTTGTAAACTTTAAGACTCCAATTTTGATCCTCAAAATCCTTTTCATATCGACATTTTTTCCTTCTTGTCCCTACACCCTCCTTTTTCTATAAAATCCAGAAAGCACAGAACAATTCCCTTGGTGTAGAAGTCCCTTGGCACTCTAAAAGAACACTTGTGGTTTCTCTAGCAAATTGCCCCCAATCCCCAACTCGCCATATATACACACTGACTGTCTGTGACTTTTTCCTCTCCTGGTTGCATTGGGCCTTTCTGGGTAGTTTACTGAATAAACTTGTACACATTCCTCATCTTGATTTTTTTTTTTTTTTTTTTTTTTTTGCTGAGGAAGATATGCCCTGAGTAAACATTTGTTGCCAATCTTCCTCTATTTTTGCTTGGGGAAGATTAGCCCTGAGTTTACATCTGTACGAATCTTTCTCCACTTCATATGTGAGTTACTGCCACAGCATGGCTGACAAGGTGGTGTAGGTCCATGCCTGGGATCTGAACCCACAAATCCAAGTCACCAAAGTAGAGAGTGATGAACTTAACCACTACACCATGGGGCTGGCCTCCCTCATCTTGATTTTTAAGAACTGCTATTCTGAAAGTTAGCAATTAGCACTGATTAGTGTCTGTAGTATGATGACACGGTAATAGCCCAAAGTTCAGGAAGTGGAAGTTTCAAGTCCCACTACTTGCATTAAACTGGATTACCTTGAGAAAATCATTCCAGTGTCTCTGAGACTTAGTCTCCCCACCTGTGAAATGTGGAGGGGGGAGATGGGACTAGGTTGGGTTTTCAAGGATTTTTTATCTTCAGGACCCTTCATATGTAATGTCATTGAGTATCTCAAAGCATAAAAGAGAAAGTCAGAGGGACCAAGCTGAAGTGGGTATGAGCCTTGCCTGCGAGGTGCTGATCTCCATCCGCATCTCACTCCACCAAACAGCCGCTCAGTGCCAAATGAGAGCCTCTGCAGCTGTGCACGGAATAGTTCAAAAACAAATCAGAGGTTCTCAAAATTTTAGTGTGTGCAGGAGTCACCTGGGAACTTGCGAAAATAGCAAATTACTGTGCAATCTCCCTCCAAAAAAATAAAAAGCCTAGGAATTTCCCATTCGTCATTTTTCGTGAAGACTAGAGATACAGAATGGTACGATGGTCACATCCTGAGACATATTAAACTGAATGAATGATGAAGTCTCTTCAGCTCCCTTCAGTAAGAAGTCTAGAAAATGCAGGGCGCAGCCTGATTCTATACTTTGGACCTGTTCTATGCGACCCTGGGCAAGCTAACTTCACTTTTTCTGTCCTCATCTGCACAATGAGGGCATTCATAATAATGCCTACCTCAAAGGATTGTCACCAGAACTAAGTGATCTCATTTGGTCAAACACTCAGCACTGCTTGGAACATGTTTGAAATTCAGCGAATCTCAGTGCTTATTATTCTTTAAGCAAAGCATGACACAAACTTCCTGCACACACACAATCCAATATGGCGAGCATCTCACACATCTCTCTAGCTGCTTCCTTTTCTCCTACATGTTCTGTGACCCACCTCCATACCACCGGACACCTGTTGCTTTTTTTATTTGGAGCCTTAGTTTTCCCATCTGTATGACAGGGCTAGTACTGTTTGATTCAATACCAAAGAGTACTGTCAATACAGGACAAAACGTTTGAATACTGCTTGCAGACCTTTAGAAGAAAGATGCCTTGTTACACACCAAGCAGCATTATTTTGATATTTAGTATGTTAATATAACTTCCATCAGCATCTTAGAAGGCCAGCTTATTTATGTACACAATTAGTGGAACAGAATGTGGGAAATGGTAGGCAGTGGTAAAACACAGGCCATTTCCCTGAGGGAAAAAAGGCCCATAAGTCACAGGAGACAGACTGAGATGTGAAGGTCACTCACTTATTCACAGGAATAAATTATATTAGACCATCAAGTAAGTTTCTTCAGCCAGTCATAAAGAAGAATACGGCTAAGTAATTTACTCGCAAATGATGGTTATAAACCACTCATCCTCTAACAAATCAAATTGCATCATACACCCCACCTAGTCACGTTCACAGGGTTACCGAAGGGGAGGTGGGGAGCAGAGACTCAGCCACTTTATTGGCTCCTCAATTCAGGCAAAAGACCACGCCTGATCATGACCAAAGATCAACACAGAGTAGCTAAATTGCTCTTCAGGCTGAAACCACTCCACTTTGAGTCCCTCCTTGAATATTAAGAATCACGCCTCCAAAGCTGAGTGCACAGAGAAGGTATCAGCAAGACCTCTGCACAGGCTTTGAGTATTGCACTGAGACTCTGATGCTTTGCTCAGCACAGTCCATTGTGGCTGAGCCAACGGCGTGGAGAAGCAGATCTGGGCAGATGTAAGCCTCTTTGGTTTAGGGAGTTGAGAGAAGACAGCTCCTAACACGGTAAACGACGACAACAAAAATAGGTAAAGAATCATATGCAAATTAGGGTGAAGTTTCTCATGATTTATTTTCAGATTAAAATCATACACTCCTGGAGGGGTAAAAGCCTTGGAGGAAATACAGCTAAGATTACATGCTGACCATGGGCTGGCCAAGGGCGTAGGAATTATTGTCCCCATTTTACACATGAAAGAACTGAAGTTCAGAGAAATTCATTCATTTGCCTAAGATTACACAGCTCAGTTAGTGGCAGTGGAGGGACTTAAACCAAGTTTGTCTGTCTCAAAGGCCCATGGCTACAAGGAGGCTCCAAGGCTCTTTCTAACAGCCTTTAATGCCTCTCCATGTAATCTAAGATAACAAATACTTTTCTTCTTGGGTGCCAACTCTGACTGGCAGTAGATCTGTCTCAGCAGAAAGAGAGCCATGATGAGTTAAAAACTAGTTGCCAAGAGTGAAGGTGTGGAGAATAGGGGCCACATGCTAACTGCTTGTCACCCCTCATTTAGCCTAACTTCCCAATGTTACAGATAAGGAATTGAGGACCTGAGAGATAAATTTACTGGCCCAGATCCTGTGGTATTGAGCAATAGAGTAAAAGTTAAAGTCCGCTTCTGCTGCCTGAACACAGACCTTTTCCCACTGCCCCAGTTTGCTGTATTAAGGAATGATGGGATTCTTTGCTCACCTCCTCTGACCTTACCAGTGTGCGTACTTGTTGATAACTAGTACTCCTACTTGTTATCCAAGACATTTAGCATAATGTCTTTCATCAAAAATAATAAAGCAATTTGTTGTTACTGCCAGAGAGAGGATTCCAACTCCTAGCGACCCTGTGGACAGCAGAGCAGAACCCTGCTGGTCTTTTTGCACCATCCTCTGACCTTTCGGTGCTGTATCAGACAATGCTCCGTTGCTATTCATAGGGTTGTCGTGGCCAAGTTTTTTGGAAGTGGGTGGCCACATCCTTCTTCCTAGTCTGTGTTAGTCTGGAAGCTCTGCTGAAACCTGTCCACGGTGGGTGACCCTGCTGGTATTTGAAATATTGGTGGCTTAGCTTTCAGCATCACAACAACATGCAGCCACCACAGCATGACAACTGACAGATGGGCGGTGTGAGTCTTTCACTGGGAAACAAACCCAGGCTGCGGGGGTGAGAGCACTGAATCTTAAGCACTAGACCACCAGGGCTGGGGGTGGTCTAACCACCACAATCACTATTTTTGTGCCAATAAATTTTTTCTTAACCAAAGATATACATTTGCATTATTAAAGAAACAAAACCATACAGAAGTAAAAAGGATAAAAAGTAAATTGGCTTCACTGACTCCCATGCCCCTCTCCTCCCCAATATGACCACTCTTAACCCTTTGGAACCTCCTCGAAGAACTTTTCTAAGCACTTATAGACCTTATAGGCGTTCATATACAAACATAGAGCTTTAAGGCTTAATTTAAATGTAGCCATAGTACAGAAACTACGTTGCAGCCTGCATTTTTTAACCTCACAATTTCATTACCTTTCTACTTCCTTACGTAGTGTCTTTTAAAGTGCTACACTGCAAAACCACCTATTGAGGGAATGTGACTTAATTTGCAGAAATATAGATATACCTCCCCTAAAGTTATCTTTACTCAAAAGAATACACTTACTGATTTAACCATTCTTTGTCTAGGCTACCTACAAGGAAAAACAATTTTTACAAAGCATCCTTGCCTATTTGGAGATTCTCAAGCCCAAACCTAAGGTTAGCTTCTGACGCGTCCCTCCCCCTCACACCCCTTTTCCTGTTCATCAACAATTTCCTTCGATTTTATCTTGCAAATAGCTGTTGAAGCTTTCCACTCCTCTCGTTCCCCACCACCTCCACCCTAGACCACTCTACAGTCACCCCTTACCTGGTCTACAGCAGTGACTCCCAGACAGTCTTCTCGATTCTTCTGTAGTCCCTTTGAGTCCATTCTCTATTCTGCAACTAATATGATCTTTTGTAGCAAAATCAATTTACTTTATTCTTCCAATAATAAGAGCTCTTCATTTCTTTTGAAATATTTAATAATTTTCCATTTTCAACCTGGTCTCACTCCTACATCTCCAAACAGATTCCTGAATGTTTTAATTCGTAGCCAAATCAACATGGAAAAACTACATCGTCTTGTTCCAAGCGCCAGAAACTTCTCTTTCCAGGAGAAGAGCTCTGGGAGAAGTATTTCTGGGTGTTCCATTTTATGGGGAGTGCTAACTCAGGCAACTGACTCTTTCCCATTTGTGTTGAGGCACAAGTTCCCTTGAACTTTAAAGTGTTGGTAACCTTCAAGGATTATCTATTCATTTCATAACATTTTGCATAACAGTATGAATTTTTATTCTTTTCTGAAGCATGAGCATTACATCCATTATGTCCAAAAGGGCTAAGGAGGAACTATATATCTATGTATCAACATATATACCTATTGTTGCTAAGACATGTCATTTATTGTTGATTTTCTTCTCAGGAAGCATTCATTATCTTTCATTTATTCCCACAAATGGACATGATAGAACTTTGAGCAGCAGGTTGATAATGACTTCTGTTTTCAATGGAAAGATTTGGAAAGTTACATTTTCTAGTTCACAATCGGATTCCAGTAACACCTTGCTTTCAGGCTTGTCCACAGTGCCTGCCCATTTGACCCGAAAAAGTGGTATTGTTGTGACTGATAAATTGAGCAAGGCAGTCACTCTAAAACTAAAAGTGGCAACAGGAAACTAGCAACTAGCAACCCATAACAAGCAAGAACCAGCAGAATAAACCTGTATTTAGAAAGAAAGCAGTTCATTACACCCTGCTGAAATTACTAAAAGTAGAAAACTAGTCCATATCCTCCAAACCCATTGACAACTTGTTCTCTCAAATCCTTGATCCAGGCTTACATCAGCTGTGGACCTCCTCAAACATTTCCTGATAGGAAGTTTCTTTTGTTTTATCATAAGATTACTTCTATATATTACGAGACAGTTATTTTTTAATATTAGAAGAAATGAGTTTACTATACTTTAGAGCTGAGGTTTTCAAACATTTCATTCTAGTATTGCCAAATGAATTTTGTTTAATTATGCACACTCTAGAACATATTTGACATATAATGTTTTTTCATATGATTAATTAATTGCAAAAGATGTCATTTCTGGCATATTATAAATATTGATATTTTAAAAATAAAATGTTCTGCCACTCTTTTAGATATTTTAATGAAATACAAATATCATAACAATTTGAGACCCATAATTATCTAGTAGAAAAATAAACTGTTGGAAATTTTGCTATACCTTTTTATCCTAAAACGGTGTTTTCATTTCACTTCCCTTACAGAATGTTATCCTAAAGTAAGATATTTTATGCTTAAAAATCTCTTATTGATTACCTTATCATAATTGTCTGCAAAGAGAAAAAATGTATGTATATATATAATTTTATTTAAAACAATTTTCTGTGACCATAATGTTTGGGTTAAAATAATAATATTATAATGCACATAACACATACAGTTAAAATATTTCTTCTGGGTTTAGTTGTCATTACTTTCATTATTGGTAAACAATTTATCAAAATCCCAAAAATATAAATATTGATAAACAATAGTCCTAAGGAGTAAATTTCTATTGTAAATTCATTACTTAATAAATGAATGTGGGTTGCTTACGAGACCTTAGCTAAAGGAATTGTTCAGTTGACCCTTGTTTGGTATCAGGGCCTTTCCACTTATGGCAGCACCTTTGTAAAATTCCAAATAGGTGGTAAGTCTTTCTTTTGGGAAGTATAAGAAGGGAAAGAAGGAGGTGGACAAGGGCAAACTGGACCGTTGGTAACTTCCCAGGCGGTTTGGAGAAAGAGAACATATGGAATATTGAGAACTGAAAATCGATTCCCTCAAAATTATTTATAACCATGTACTCCCTGGAAAGTCTTTGTGCATCCTGTTTGAAGCCCACTGCTTGTAAATATTGATAGTTTTTCTCCTCAAATAAGCCTCCTCCTGCAGGTAAAGACGACTACAATGTGAGGCCATCAGAGTTTACCTTCTTGACTGTGTGTATCTGTTTGAATTAGATTGAACATGCTCTCCAAGAAATATACCTTCTGTCCATTGTTATGATCCTTCCACACTATAAATACAAGGCCATGTACCGCAATAATGGTTTATGAATAATCATTCTGAGATAATCTCATCATTTAGAAATTTAGCTATGAAAATCTATAAGAGCTAAAAAAAAAAGAGAGTAAGGAGGAATCCTTTGGATTATGATGGTGTAAAAGCAAAAGTCAGTTGATTTTTAATATATTTAAAACTACTTGTCCACTCTAACTATTGTACAGACGTCACACACACACACACGCATATTCTGGTTATATCTTAAGTACAGGTCAATGCTAAGCAAAGTGAAAAAGTCACAAAATAACAGGGCAGAGATTACAGCAAGGTTACAGTTGGGGGAAGGGGAAAAGCAGCTTCTACTGAATAATAGGTTTTAAATTGGAGGTCTTTACTTAAAACCCTCAGGAAATAAAAAGGGTCAAAAAAAAAAGAGAGAAAATTGCACAGGGGTTACACTACTTAAAAAGACAATCTCGTTTCTCTTTCAAAAATTGCTGTATTTTTTGGAAGATGCCTTTGAGAATGGATGTCATCACTTAAGGACCATTGCTCAATAAAAGAGTGGTCAAGAATTCTGAGTTTTATGGCACTTAAATGTTGCTGCCAATTTATAGAATGTGGTGCAATTTTGATCAATTTGATTTAAGAAACTGAAATCTCAGAAATGTAAATTAAGAGATTAAATTAATTCTTAGTTGTTGTTACTTTTTATTTTGCAACCATAAATATATTTTTAAAACCTTGTTGTGGAGAAATAGGCAAATTAAAACTTTATTGACTCTAGCATCCTAAATGAAACCACGTGATATGTCTAAAAGGAAAACAGTCTACCGTCTTCAGTGGTAGGGAAAACAAGCAACTTGAATAAGGGTAAATCTCTTCATATCATTTCATTTTTACACATTCACTAGTGAGAATCCTCTTAATATTGATAGCATATGCTAAAATCGCTGTCTGAACAAAAGTTTTCTAATGTCAATGATAAAAGAATACTATCCTTTAATTTCTTAGGTATGTATGAATTAAATAGGTATTACATTGATAGACAAAAACTTGAGCTCAGTCAATATGTTCCATTCATGTAATTGTAATAAAGACATGAGATTAACAAAAGTTTATGCATTATTTCCTAAATAGATGTATAAATGGAACCTTGTATCATAAATGTGTTATTCATGAATCACATGCCTGGTACATGGTATTCTTTCAATTAAAAAAAACTAACAAATTACTTTTCATAAAATCAATTTAGTCTATAACTGTCATACATGCATTAAAATGAGGTTACAAGGGGCTGGCCCCATGGCTGAGTGGTTAAGTTCTCGCGCTCCGCTGCAGGTGGCCCAGTGTTTCATTGGTTCGAATCCTGGGCGCGGACATGGCACTGCTCATCAAACCACGCTGAGGCGGCATCCCACATGCCACAACTTGAAGAACCCACAACGAAGAATATACAACTATGTACCGGGGGACTTTGGGGAGAAAAAGGAAAAAATAATATCTTTTAAAAAAAAATGAGGTTACAAAATTCAGTAGAGACTAAAGTCATGGTTTCAGGTGAATTTATGCCATAAGATTTTATAAAATGAAAACAAATGATGGAGTAAGGGAAGAGAAGCCAGAATGGCAGCAGTAATCCCATGCCTGATGTCACCCATGCTTCAACCAGTTTCATGGTGCTCAATACTTTTGCTCCCTGGGCAGGCAAAATTGGATTGGATGAAAGATAAATATAAGACGAGAAGAGGACAAGAGCCAGAGTCTGAGAAAAAAATTAAAGGAGATGCAGAAAGAATTAGGCAAAGCCTGACTAACGATGAAGCCCAAAGAGAACAACAGAGAATTTGAGTTATTTCTAGTGAATATTCAAAGTAGAGAAGAAGTTAAACCAGTTCAAACTGTTTTCTTCTGTTTGTATTTTGTTAAAACTTATTATTTAGAAGGGCTATTACTTACATTAAAATTTTGCCGGTTGCTTATTCCAGATTGAAATAATAGCTGACATTTTGGAGGAATTTCTATGAACCAGGCACTGGGATCATTACTTTATACATCATCTCATTTAATCCTCACAACTCTTTAAGATGGGCAGCATCATGATCCCCATTTCACAGTTATGTGAGTGGGGCTAGAGGTATGACTCAATTTTATTTATTATGGTCAGGTTGTGTAGCTAGTTTAAGAGTCTGAAGCAAGACTTCAGACTCATTTTTCTTTAAATCCAAGTCTTTCAAACCTCTAGGTTACTGAAACTGCAAGGTTAGTCAAATTCAAATATACATTTGAAACCCAAGTACAAATTTCATTTAGTAATAATCACCAGTGGATTCAATTAAAGTACAAACTCCTAATTAAACAAGTAGTTAAATGTGTTGGTGTGAGCGGAAGAATATTTTGTTAATTTTTTCCCACATTCATTTTCCCTAATGAAGACGTTTAGCTAGGATTTTAGCCTTGACAAATGTCATATGAGCACATAAACATCTAAACACATCTTTATATGTTTTCAAATAAATGTATATAAATATTTACATATACGTTTAGATAAATACATGTAAGTAAATGTATGTGGGGATACACTTACAGACAAATACATAAATTTATATATAAAAAAGTTTTACATCTTTTCTATCTATCAGTCCCCAAATTGATGAATAGATTGAATGCAAACCAAATTTTAAAAATCCAACATAATTCTGAAAGAAATCACCAAAATGATTAAAATTTCATCTGGATAGATAAGCAAAGAGAAAAAGATTACTTGCTTTATTAGACATTAAAATGTTATAAAGCTTAAATAATTAAAACACTATGTTGAATCTTACCAATGGAAGAAAACAGTAAGGCAGCAGTCACTGGTAGGCGTACAATATATGATAAAGAAAATTTCATAGAGCAGTGGAAAAAACTTAGATAATTTATTAAATAATACAGGGGAAAGAGAATATTTGTGGAAAATAAAGTTGTGTTGCATTCATGCAGATGTAAAGAAGTTAGAAAATTCAAAAAATACTAATATAGTAACTGAAATATGATCAAATACCATTTTTAACAATACAAGTTGATTAAATTTTTAATCAAAAGTTATAGTTTCTTTTTTTCCTTTGTAACTAAATTCATGTGAGTGTACTTAATCTTGTGTTCTGCATAAATCTTGGACTCGCTAACCAATACTGTTTATATAAGAATTGAGTATTTTTTAGAATATATCATCTTTTTCACTTGGAATAATCTTTAAAAATTATAAATATATTTATATATCTACAAATATATAATTTTATATGTATATATTTAAATTTATAAATAATATATTATATTAAACATAAATATATAAAAATATATTCCCTGTTGCCCTCATTCCCTCCGATACTTTATTACAGAAAGAGGCTATTTTTCTGTTTTCTTAGAGGAGAGGTTTAAATCTAGGATGTTAGTAAACAATATTGAATTTATAGCTACATTCGGCCACTTTGCAAGGCATTAGACCTCTGAGGATGTCCATCATCCCTGCTACAGATACGGGCAAAACAGAGGATAAGGAATGTAGGCCCTGTAGACAGGTGTAAGTCTTTAAAATATCATGAGAGATCTTTTATTACTGTGGGTTCTGTTGAGATTGTTATCCTATAGAGAAATGCTCGTACAGTCTTATTTGTCTTTCTCTGCTAAAACACAGTCATTTGAAGTGAGGTAGTTAGGAATAGATATCTCCTTGATATACTGAATTAGGGAGAAAATTGGTTTTGCCTAAACCTTCATTCCTCCCTCCTACCCTGAAGAAACTTTCCTTAACGAGACTGGTAATCTTAATTGTGGTTTCTGAATATCAAAAGCATGTTTTACAAAGTATGTCTAACCCAAGTTATCATCTTTGTAGCTTTATTTTCTGCTTGTTGGCATAATGGCAATTCTGTTTTTTTTAATTACGAAAATTTTCAAATGTATGGAAAATATGAAAGAATTGTATAATGAACACCCATATATCCATAATCTAATGTATTTAGATTTAAAATTTATTGACTATCTGTTTCTCATGGGGTGGAAGGCACAATTTGCTGGGAAGAGCTGCAGTCACAGGGAGCAGGAAACTGGGCATTTAGTGAAGGCTTAGAGGTGGAGTCATATGCAGCATAGTCACATTTTCCAAACAGATGGCAAGGAAAGAAAGCTGAGATGAAACCAGAAGGGAAATATGCAGCTTTATTTTGACATGCTACTTTCTTTTCTAGATGCTAAGTATGATTTTTAATGGATATCTATAATTATTTTGTTTTGCTACCCATTAAGTTGGGAAGAAGTTCCTTGAGCTCAACTCTTTCATTCGCATTTCTATCCGGATTGAAAGGAGAAGTGTAAGCAATGTTTCGAGTTTTTGGTTTCTCAAAGTTAGATGTTTTGCAGTGGAAAAGTGTCTCAAGATAACGTTAACCATTTTCCAATAAATTCCAAAGAGTTTTCTCAATTTAGTGTCAAGTAAGTGCTAATGAAAATATAACTGCAACTTTTTATCTCTCCCTAAAAATTTTATTTGTGTTTGGTTTCAAACCCTCTACAAGAATAATTAGTTTTCAATACTTAAGCGGGAGGAAAATAAACTGTTTGTGTCATTTGACCTATCAGTATCAGAGAAGTGGATATTTTCAGTGCAGAGAAATGTGATTCATTTGTACAATTCAATTAAATTATAAGACTAAAACCTGAAACTAAATTCCAGTCATCTGAAAACTAAGTACTAAAATATTCCAATCTTCAGAGAAATATGAAATTGGGAATAATATTTAATGCTCATTAAACTTCCCTTATTTGTGCATCTTCTTTTATCAAACATAGGAGATGCTGCTGCTATTATGATAACCTACTACTACAAATAATAGCTGTTTTCCTCTTCACAAAAATGAGATTGTGATGAAGGAAATCTAAGAAGGAAGACCCCCACAGGTATGATTGAAAATGGAAAGATTTGGTCCCTTACAGCATGGACCATCCGTGGCTTGTTATCTCCCCAGTGAAGTTTCAGGAGATGCGTGTTTGAGCCTTAGAAGAGGTGGCTTATATTCATTATTAACAGCAATAGTAATAAAAAAAAAGTGTCAACACATTGTATCACCACATTCTGTTCCTAACATTTATAAATACAGTCTCTAAACTACAAATAATTTGCTTTACTAAACCAAACAAATAAAAACAAAAAAATTATTTATATTTTATTTCTTGCCTTTTAAAATTCTTCCTACTTTTAAAAAATATGTGTGTGTAAAAGGATTGATTGAATGAGATGCCTTAAAACAGATTCATGTAAATAATATTCCTCTTTTGGCAGAAACAAAAGGGAGAACATAGAAAAAGATAAAGAAAAAGAGGAGACAACCCACCAAAGGTCAAGCCGAGGGGGTGGCTCTTTATTACTTAATTCAATAAAACCACAATAAAGTTAGCCACTACTTTTTTATTATAGCATATTGGTGCTCCTAAGAACACTAACAGTGAGAAATAAATGAATATGGCTCCAGATGCTGCAGATGACAGTGGGACGCTGGGTTTAATTCACCCTTATGAAGTCTTCTTGAATTGTGTCACTTGTAGAGTTTGTACTTGACTTTTGGAAACATAAAATGTTCATGCCACTGAGAACTAATTAAGAAATCTGGCCCTCTGTGACTGAGCTCATTTTGTTCAGGTTGACTGCATGTTCAAGTCTGACTCAAGATGCTCATCTGTGTACTGCGACCAGCTATTTCAGTTGGATTAAAGTAACTGCCTAGTTCAACACTGTTCAGATACATTCCATAAGAATGGCGTTCACAGCCCTTGCCTGAGACCGCTATCAAATCACCACTCCAGGTTTTTAGAAGTGCAAAAATTAAAGATGTGCTTTGGGATTAACTCACAGTAATCCCAGGTTACCATTAGCAAATAAAGAGGACGGTGTACCTGGCTGCAGGTAACAACATGGATGGATCTCACAGACATTAGGTTAAGTGAAAGAAGCCAGACACAAACAGTAGGTGATTATGAATCTATTTAAATGAAGTTCAAGAACAGACAAATTTAATCTATGCTGACAGAAGCCAGAAGGAGAAATGGGTATTGAGAGAAGAGAGGCATGAGGGAGACTTCTAAGGTGATGAAAGTTTTCTATATCTTGATCTAGACTGGCAACTTGGGGTACATGTCTATAAAGATTCATTGAAGTCTATACTTTGTACATTTTACTGTGTGAAAGTTATACTTCAATGAAAATAACCAAAATAATTCTGCAAATGTACCTAAATAAATGTAAACTGATTAAAAACAAAATAAGTCCACATTTTTTGGTCAAAGGCCCCAAATAGTTTCATCTTCATAATGCTGTCATTTGACTATTGTTAAGTGGGTATGAGCTCTAGATTCTGGATCTAACTTGCGTTCTCTGCTATAAAACTCAGCAAAGGCGTCAAGGCCTAGATCATATGAGCAATTTAGCACATCAGGCTCCTGTGTCTCATTGTATCTGGTGTGTTTCAAGCAGAGAGGTAAGGAAGTCAGGTCTTCCCTGAGGGCCATGACCACAAGCCTGGCTTCAGGAATTCACTCATGAAATAAATATTTTCAAGTGCTTTCTGGGAGCCAGATGCTATTACAGGCACAGGAGTTACATGAGTGAACAACTAAGACAGGGTCCCTGCTAGTACAGACTTTACATTCAGGATTCGAGAAGAGAAAGAGACAAGTGACTTAAACATCAATACGTGAAATACTCAGCTAGTGGTAAGTGCCAGATGGGGAGTGGCCATTGTAGATGGCATGGTCAGAGAAGGCTCTCTGAAGATGTGACATCAGATCAGTGACCCCAATGATGTGGCAGAGCTAAGGATGCAGAAAGCAGAGAAACTGAACCAGGTGGAGAAAGCAGTCAGTCAAAGCCCTGAGGTGAGAAAAAACTTATGTTTGATAAATACAAAGACCAGGGAATGAGTGGGGAATTTGTATAAGTAAAAATAATAGAGGGTCTTGGAGGCCATTTTACAGAGTATGAATTTGATTCTAAATACAATGGCAAATTGGAGGGTTCCAAGGGAAGAGATGGTACAAATAGAGAGAAGTTAAACTTGAGGCATATTTGGAGGCAGAACTGATCCGCTATGTATGGATTAAATGGTAGAGAGGAGGGAAAAGGAGAAATTAAAAATAACTGCTGTGTTTTAGGCTAGAGCAACTGATGGGGATAGTGATAATGGTGCCATTCGCCAAGATGAAGGAGATTTGAGGGACTGACAAAGTTGAGGGAAACATGAGTTCATTTTGGACAGATTGAGTTTGAGTTATCTTTCAGCCATCTCACAAATGAATATGTTTGACTTCAACAGATGAAATAGCATGACCTCAGGAAGTTCAACATCATTATCCTGGTGGAAAAACAACTTTGAGTTTACAGCTGAAAATGGTGGGCCAAACTTATTTTCTTTGAATAATGAGGGCAGAATTTTGAGAGTCAACAGGGATATTTCCAATACCATCCTGCTGAATTCCTAAGACAGTAACCTCTAGAAGGAGTGATTGAGAAGGGAATATATTCATCCATGTCATTGTTCTATCATGTGTCAAAACGTTTCCAACTATTTGGAGGATTGCTAAGTGAGAAGTTCTGGAGTTTTTCAAAACCTAGAACTAATAACGTTGCTATAAAACAGCACTGTAACACACAGTCTGCCCACTGGCATGACATTTTTAATTAAATTAAAATTTAAATATTAGCCCTATGGCGAAGTGTTATCACTTCTATTTATCCAAAAAGATATTTGCACCAGTGCATAAAGATATTTATTTTTGCATTGATTTGTAAAGAATTCTAACATATGTAACTAGAAGACTGCGTAAATAAATTATGGTTTCTTACACATAGTGGACTAATATACAGCCATTAAAAATAAGAAAGATCTATATATACTGATGTAAAAAATATACAGTGTGTAGGTAAGTGAAAATGTAAGGTACAGCAAATATAGTTTCATTTCATTTTGAATGAAAAAATATTCTGAAAAAAAATCAGATTGTGCCCAATTTTTTTTCATGATCTGGACATTTCCACGATGTTTAGATTTTTGCAGTAGCCACGTTACTTTTGTAATAGAAAAGAACCATAAAAATATTTTTCAAACCCATCCAATGAAGAAGTTATATGAAGCAGAGTATTTGAAACTTAGCCTCTCAGTATTAGGAATGCTGAAGTCAAAGTCACAAGACCCAATATAATTTTGAGAGTATTGTGGCTTTTGCTAAAAAAAATTAAGTTTTGAGTATAAGCTTGAAACTAGATTTAGAAGAGGTGCAGACAAGATCTATGCTTAACACCTGAGCAGGCCCTTTCTCCTCAGTCTGATATAATTTCCACAGATCGGATGTTGTTTCAGCTGAGACTGCATAAGGTTCACAGCTTTTCTCAAATGTTCCAGGGTATTTGGAAGGAGAGTACCTAATTTTCTGGGTTTTATTATATTATACAAGATTATAGAGATGGGCCAGAAAAAGTTTATACAACTTCATGTGAAGGGCTCACATCATTAAAATTATTTTGAAGGGAAGAATGTATCATAGAAATGTCAGTTCTCCCAAAGTTAATTTATACATCTCATGCAATTCCAGTTAGAATCTCAGAATAGCTTCTTTGAACCAAACTTCTTTCGGAAGAGTAGATGTCTGAGAATATTAGAGTCAATGATGAAAAGGTAGAATAGTGGAGGAGGATCTGCCTTTCTAGATAATCAAATAGACTATAAAGCCATGATATTCAAAAGAGGATTTTCTTGACTTGAGACTAGAAAAATAGATCTCTGGAATTGAATAGAGAGTGAAGAAATAAATCCCAATATATTTGACATATATTTCATTTCGATGTAAAAAATGTATTATATATTAATAAATGGTGCTGTCATAACTGGCTACTCATCTCAAAAAAATAAATATGGATCCCTACCTCATCACAGGTACAGAAATAAACCTGAGACGGATTAAAGACTTAAATGTAATGCATAAAATAATAACAAGCTTGAAGAAAATTAGCACATCGATTAACTGAGGGTTGGAGAGCTGTATAACAAAGACAGGTGATCCACAAACTATAAAAGATATTTGACTTCCTACAATTAGAATATACTTCTATTGCAAAAAAAAAAAAAAAAAAAGACCAAAAGACAATACTTGAATGCATATGAAAAATAATCTATTTAAAATTAATTTTTTTCAAAACCGATAAAAAATAAAATGGGCAACGGGTACAAATAGACAATTAAACAGGAGTTAATCCAAACCATCAGTAAGTGTATAAAGATGCTTGACATTCAAGCTAAAGAACCAATAAGCTACTACTTGGCTAGTATTAAAAAGTGATCACAAGTACTTCTGGAGAAGTCCATTGTAATGGGTAGCCTCTTACACTGCAGTAGGCATGTAAGGCATAGAATTAGTGAAAAATAATAACGCAAATGATTAGAACCCCTGATAAGATCAGCATGTGTGATATACCATAAATATATATGTACATGTGGAAAAGTGATATGTTGAACATATGGTCACAAATATTAATTGTGGTCATCTCCAAATAGGAGGATTACAGGTGAGTGTAGCATTCTTCTGATACTTTTTGAATGTTTTCTTTTTTTTACAATTTGTATAATGCTAAATCATCAATTAAAATTTGTGACAAAATAAATTCTTAAAAAACTCAAAAACCATACAAATATACACTCCTTTCAACTTTTCCTTCCCTACTTTCATTTCCAAGTCAAGTCTGGTTGGTTTGGCTTTATTTCAATGGGGATGGGGGAGGCAGATTAGAAATGAGAAAACATGCTCACCAAAGAACAAGGGCGATAGGATGTCCCTGAATGAGATTCAGATAGAATGACATAATAAGGCACTAAAATTTCCATTTCATCCCTTCTCAGTCCTATTTTAGTAACCTTTGACATTTGAAGAAACAAAAGCCTGCAGTCAATTTTGCTCTTCTCTCTCCCCAGGGCCTTATAAACAACCTCAGAGAATATTTGTACCACTCGTAGCAATAACAGCTTCTAACCTGCCTTCCCTTCTCTCACCTTGAGTATGAGAGAAGACAACAGAATTCAAGGACAAGTGAGTCTTTTCCTTGACATTTTATTTAAGATTCATCCTCCTTGTTATATTTTAGATTTAAGGGCCCCCCAGCCCCACCCCAGTATCATCCACAGGTTGAAATCTGATCTGACACCGTCTACCCGGCTTGCTTAGTTGCTTATAAAGACTAGTTGTAATTAGGCACGATGTGGGCTACAATGTAAGCCTGTGTTACTAATAACAAGTGGGATGTACAGCATTGAGAGACAAGAAGTGCCCTTTATTCCCATTTACATTACCGGAAAAATAGACATACATAGAACCAGTGCCATGTGAAGTTTTTTAAGGCAATAAAAGTGTTTTGAATTCCTAGACATCCTACGAGTTTCAGTTTTATAAAATGTGCCATCTATTTTCTTCATTTTCCCTCCAGTCTTTTAGCATCACACATTTAGCCTGGCTTTCCCTTGTCTAGAGGCCAGGGACGGTTCCCAGCATATGCTTATGCAAGAAGAGGGATGTTTGCCTTCTTTCCAACCTTGCCCCCGCACTCTCGTCATGCAAAGCTGAGAAGCAGAAACACTATACAGATTCTCCAGAACCTTCTGTGTGCAAATTCCAAAAGAGTTTAGAGTTCTGAGGAGTGTTGGAAGTACAGAGAATCAGGAAGCATGCCCCTTCCATAGCCAAGTGTTCCCAAGGCAAATCCCTCTGGTCCCCATGGATACCTTTCACTATGGCCAGAATGTGACCCATTGGCCTCTCTCCCCGTTGCTGTACAGAAAAGAAGCCTCTGCATACAACAGCCAGTGCTGTGCTCAGTCATACTGTTGAACAGTCACCCGGAGGCTACTAGAATTTGTCTTAGCTCAGTACAAATTTATTGTACGTCCGCTGCATGCAAAGTTCTTGACTGGGGATAGAATAATAAGCCAAAGTCCCTGACCAGGAAGGGACGGTTTCCTATCAATGTAGTCAGATAAATAATAAAATAAGAAGACATGATAATTACTATAATAGAGGCATAATCAAGGTTTGATGGAGTATACAGAAGGGGTGATTTAGTTATTCTTCCTGGGACTGTAAGCTGGGAAAAAGAAGAAGAGAACGACTTTAGAGAGAGGGAATATTTGAGGCAGGTTTTAAAACATAGGAATTTACACAGCAGAGAGGTGGAACTAAACAGGGGCTGTGTAAGCTTCAAGAACATCACACATAGAGACAAGCAGCTTGCCAGGGCAAGATGTGGCTCAGTGGTGAGTAGCTAGCGCTGTGTCACTAAGGTGTAGGGCAGATGTGGGAAGGGACTGGAATTATAGACAGCTACCAGGTTGTGAGCAGTCTCCTCACCTTGTTAAAGACCCATCATAGGCTTTTTAGGAAGGAACAGACACAAGCAGATTTTTAGAAATAAAAGAATGACCACAAAGGGAGAGACCCAATCAGAATGACAATGGGTGTGTGGTGCTGAGTTACTGGTGGCTGTTGGAGTCAGAGAAGAGTCTAGGAGACAGCATAATTCCATCAGGTGAAAATGATGGAACCCTGAATCAACCCTAGGTGAAGGTGATGGGACAGGTGGGAAAATATTTGTAAATAGAATTGTTTTAACTTGGCAACTAAGGGTAGAATAGGCGTGAAGGGAGACTGTAGCTTTATTCCCTTTGTTGGATTGCTAATGTTTGGAAAACACTACGATGATTTCTTTAGCTCGTGATAAGATTTATGTTGTATATATCTTGGGGAACTGGAGCCTATTATGCTGAATTAGATTAATTTTGATGATTCAGTCATGAACCCTTCACTCTTTAGTTGATGCAGACAATATTTATAACTTTCAGCATTGTGCATTATAATGACTGTGACTATTTTATGGAAAACTGAACCCTAGTATGAAAATGGCATGTCCAACTGGCAAAACCGTGTAGAATTCCCAACAAAGATATCTCCAAGCAGTAGCATTCTTTTCAAAGACTGCTTGAGATCTGTGTCAAGATTCAGATACGTCATACAAAAATAAGCATAAACTTCACCATCACATCAAGAAAAACACAACAGGTAAAGGACCACCACCATGACAATAGCAAATAAACATAGAGCTCTGACATCTAAAATCCTTCATGTAACAGCAATCTACCGCAAAGGGAAAGAACGAATCTACCCCCAAACTGAAAATAAACCATGCCTTGGTTCTTGATTCTTTTGCACCTTTGTAGTCAAAAAGGCCTCTATATGGAAGTTTATACAATTAAAAATAATGACTAGAGATTCCTAACAGAAGAACAGCATTAGGTTAGAAGCACTTATATTTCTGGTAAAAATCAAGTATGTTCTTCTAGAAGATGCTTAAAATTTTTATATGTAAGGTCCGAGTAGTTCTGCTTTCATTTTCATCTGATGCCTTACTACCCATCAATTTTATTACTTGGGGTTTTTCTTGTAAATTGGGATGAGTTGTGGTGGGTAGTGCTAAGCAAAGAATCGCTAAACCTAGAATTTTCACGCCTTGGATCAGGCAGGCTCTGGACCACTAGCCTTCATTCTCGTCTCTCCAAACCAGGAAGAACAAAGGAGATAATTCAAACTCCCCACTGCACAATCTGAGCTCTGCCACTTCTCACATTTGTGACCTTGAGCAAAGTCACTCAATCTCTGTCTACCTCAGTTTCTTCACCTATAAAAAGGGATAGTGATAGTACCTAATTGTAGAGTTGTTATGAAGACTAAATGAGCTAATATATGTAAAACACTTAGACCAGCGTCCAACACATATTAAGCCACAAACAACAGTTGTTGCTATTATGACCGGGTTTGGTGTTAATTGTTTATTCTGGACTTTTCTGCCTAATGTGGGCAATAAGGTCAGTTGCCTTTAAATGCATAATAGAACTTTATTGATTTGGAATAATGGAAGAATAAACTACTAGCAGTTTTTTAAAAAGATACCAACCTCCCCCCCCCCCCCATTTTTAATTCCCTCCATCGGAGTCTGGTTTCTAGCTGCATATAGCTTGGCTCTGCCCTCAGAGGAGACAAAAACTCAAGATACAGGAAAGCACTTTATAGCGGCCTAAATAAGGAAAATAGCAAAGTTCTGCTTGGCAAAAGGGCTTTAGAAATCCATAGGGCCTGGCGGTTCCTGGGGGAATTGAGCGCCTGGAAGATTCTTTTAAGAGCTGCAGGCCTAAAGGGGGACTGGAGGACGGGGTCAGTCTGAGAGTGGACAGAGTAGAACGGGAGGAGACTGGGGTGGAGAAACAGGGCAGCCCAGGGAGTGAGAGCTGCTTTCAACCCCTACTTCCCCCCTCCCCCTTAGTCCATTTCAGTTTCTGTCAATTTCCTATAAACTTCATTGTTTAACGTTCTAACAATTCAAAACGTTTCTAGAAAAGAAACATCCTTAAAACACATAAAAAGATAGGAGCTTTTGCTTTCTGTAACTGAGGAAAAAGTGTCCTTCCCCAACTGTTTAAAAAAATTATCTTTCTAAAATGAAAATCCTGAAACAAGGGAGAATATACCAGCTATGTTGACCTATCACAAGGGTAGTAAGGAATCCTTATTCTTTGGGCGTAAATTTTGCATTTTTATCATACAGTTCCAAAAATGCATGCGTTTGAAAAGTACAGTAACTGAGACTTTTTATAAATCAAATTTGCATTGTCATTGGTTGATTTTGTATTGGTTATATTTCTTTCACCCAGAGCTCCCTGGAGTTTTATGACAGGAAAATGAAGATGGTTTTGGCCCTCAGAAGAATGACAAATACTGGAGGCAGCAGGAGCCGGGCCTGAGCTCATGCCTGAGCTCATGCCTGAGATGCAGGTGTTCAGAGTTCCAATTCCAGCCTTAGCAAGGCTTGCTGCGTGCCCTTGGGCGAGTCACTCAACCTCCCTTTGCCTCTCTTCCCTCCCTGCTAACCTGAGGCTATTAGTGCTCAGTTCCCTCACAGGGTGGCGAATGGATTAAGTAATTAGAAAACTAGAGTCTCTTCCCATGTAACCCTTTAAGAGATGAGAATTTAACCAAATGATTCTTAACTGTGTTAGAAAACAAAAATGACAAGGAAAACAGAGTGAGAGCTACACAGAACAGAAATGTAGCTATCAGTACAAAAGATTGATGGAGGCTACCACTTCATTTTACCTAAGCAGAAAAAATTATCTCGGGACATACATTATTTTCAAATAAAAGTCTTACTCTTCTCTCCTCTCTCTCTCTCTCCCTCTCTCCCTCTCTCCCTCTCTCTCTCTCACACACACACACACACACACACGATACCCGTCCACCATCCCTCATTCATTTCTATTTTAAAGTATTTCATTTATGTGGTCTCAAAATAGAAGACTTCCAAATAAAATCATCAGCATTAAACAATGTTTGAAATAATTAGGTTACAAATTCTGGAGCCCTTTAATGTGGCTGCAATTCTCTAACTCTCTGTGCATTCCATGTATGGCCCTATTAAACGTACCAGGCACCAATGTTGCCGGCTGTCAAGAAGCAAAATGAAAAATAGTTTTAATAGCTGCTCTTTGACCTGTTTTATATTTTATGTCAATTATAACAGCACACAACCATGCATAATTATGAAGCATAGATGCATTAAAATGTACACATAATTTGTGTTCTTATGGCAACCATTGCATTAGGCTCTAGAAAACAAACCTATTGTTATAAGTCATTTGCACATTAATATATTAGTATTAAATATCGAAGACAGATTTGTCCATCCATCTGTTTTGAATCATTGTAAGTAAATATATCTTTTTGGAGGGGTGGACAAAATCTCTACATAAATGCACTCTGGGTGCCATCTGCAACATATATTATAATACAGAGTTTAGCACTATCGTGCATAGCAACTCCAGCAAAGACAGTGCCATGTGATTGTCATTTGAATGTCATTTTTTAAAAATGATCTGGTATATGGACAGAAGGAGGAAATTTTTTTTCTGGCACTGCCGTAAAAATTCCTTCATTTGACTATCCCCTGGTTTTTGGATTTCTTTCTTAAAAGCTTACATTCTTCCAAGAGTAAGAGAAAAATAATTATTTTAATGCTGGGTAAATGAACAAAAAAGTATGTTTTCTCTATAGCAAAATTATTAAAATACCAGCAAAAATTGCTTTAAAATATTTGATGACTCATAACAGTGACCCTAAGAAGCAGGTGACCAAACGAGAAAATGACCTTTCCATGCTACAGATGAAGAACCCAGAGATTTTTCAAGAAATTATGTTACTCCAAGTTTAACCTTAGAGTAGTCTCATGATTTTACGGATATATAGTGAGACTGCTGGGGCAGGGGGCACAGGAGGGAGATGCCAAGTAAGAAACAGAAGTCAGATATCCTGACTTCATGTTTGTCCATTTAATACCTTGATGCCCATAAATTTGAAGGGAGCAAGACTCCATTATCCTTTTAATTTTATCCCTATTTCCCTAGCTCTGAGCAATTGTTGTAGATTATCTACCCCACCTGACTTCCTCTCAAAGTTAGGTCTGGCCTGAAGAAGGAAAAATCAAGGAACGAGGTTGGGGGGTAGAGGGGGAGGTGGCCATGAACCCATTCCCTTAAGTCCTAGCTGAAACAGACAAGCATCTGAATTTCTATTGAATTCACTTCAAGTGATCCCATTGTTTTCGTCTGGGTGACCAGGAGAACTAGAACAATTGTTACACCCATTGCTGAAGTTTCATCTAAAGTGTTTCACTCCTCTGTTCTTTGTTTCTTTTGTTAGATGTCTGTAAGTATAGACGTTAAGAATTTTTATTCCATTTCTACGTAACTAGGCTTTGAGGTCAGAGGCATTTCTCAGATGATTTCAATCTACAGTGGCTACTTAATTCACACATTTATTGAGCAGTTTACAGGTGTTACATCCATTGCCAAGGTATCACCCGGATATTTTTTTTTTTTAAAGATTTTATTTTTTTCCTTTTTCTCCCCAAAGCCCCCCAGTACGTAGTTGTATATTCTTCGTTGTGGGTCCTTCTAGTTGCGGCATGTGGGATGCTGCCTCAGCGTGGTTTGATGAGCAGTGCCATGTCCGCGCCCAGGATTCGAACCAACGAAACACTGGGCCGCCTGCAGCGGAAAGCGCGAACTTAACCACTCGGCCACGGGGCCAGCCCCATCACCCGGATATTTTTTTAAGCTTTAATTTGTTTCAATTATAAGAGTTATTAAGTTTCTCTAGGATATTGTAAATATTTGTCTCTAAATGTAATATTTCTGTCTTTAAATAATCATGTAAAATTTTAAATGTTTGGAAGAGGACTGGAAATATCTGGCTTTTATGGACTTTTTTTTAACTTGTGTCACTGTATAAAGAAAAATTACTCTATACCAATATAGCTGGTTCCTATATTTATGAATAGCCAGATAAAGAGATTAACTTTCTTTCTTTCTTTTTTGAGGAAGATTAGCTCTGAGCTAACTGCTGGCAATCCTCTTCTTTTTGCTGAGGAAGACTGGCCCTGAGCTAACATCCGTGCCCATCTTCCTCTACTTTATATGTGGGATGCCTACCACAGCATGGCGTGCCAAGTGGTGCCATGTCCACACCCAGGATCCGAACCGGCGAACCCCAGGCTGCTGAAGCAAAACATCTGAACTTAACCGCTGCACCACCAGGCCGATCTGAGATTAACTTTCTGAGAAAGAGGTACTGATGGAAAACAATGGAAACAAAGGGAGATTGAAGAAATGGCTGGAGAGGGAAGAAAAGATGGAACCTAGCAATTGAAGAGAAGGAGAGAATGAGAAAGATTCTAGTGAATCCCAATCCTAGATTTTGAGACAGAGCTGCCAAAATTTAGATAGTGGGTATACAAATACATTGGAATTCATGCCTCAGATTCCCAATACTGAAAAGCTCCTCAGGATAGTTCTAGAGTGTGTCACAAGGTTACCCTTAAGGCTGTGTTTTATGGGAACTGTTTTTTCTTTTTTTAGGAAGATTAGCCCTGAGCTAACTGCTGCCAATCCTCCTCTTTTTGCTGAGGAAGACTGGCCCTGAGCTAACATCCATGTCCATCTTCCTCTGCTTTATGTGTGGGATGTCTACCACAGCATGGTGTGCCAAGTGGTGCCGCATCTGCACCCGGGATCTGAACCGGTGAACCCCGGGCCGCCGAGGAGCAGAAGGTGTACACTTAACGACTGTGCCACCAGGCAGCCCCTGGGACAAGATTATGAGTCGTATAAGGCACTAAGAATGGACTGGGGGTGAAGAAATGAAGGAGATCACACAGCCGGGCCAGACAGAAAGATATGCTCTCTGTTTGGCAGGTTAAGGTACACTTAGTTTAAAATCATATGCTTTTCAAATTTTAAATGTTAAAAGATCACTAATTTAAGAAAAAATGACAATAATGATTGGTTCTTCACAGAGCAAATTATTCAGGATGAAAATGGCATAGTGAATTCTAGATTATTTACTTGTTTTCAGCACTATTTCCTCAAATCCATGTTCACAGCACGTTGAAATTCATATTTGCTTAACCCACAAACATTTGCCAACAATATCTGTGATTTGCTCACTCCCATGTACTAAGATGGAGTTTTCACGCTTTTTAAAAATTATTATTAGTGACTCATTTTACGCATTTAAAATCTTACAAGAATGGGTCTTTGCCTCCTATTATGCCTGTGTGTGTTGAGTGCTAGTTTGACAACACAATTTCACTGACTTCCAAGGCTGCTTCATTTTTGTACACTTAATTATCCAACTCAACTAAAATTAACTTTTCAAAATAGCATTCTTTCACACGCCAGTTACAAAACTGACTATAAAGAAAGTTCTATACATTTTGGTGGATAATATTCCAGGCCAAACTGCTTGAATTGGTGGAACATCTTTACCATTCTATATAAGAATCTGAGATTTTTCTGCAATTTGTCTTCTTTATCCTCAGTGAAATCTACTTGTTTTATTCCTCTGTCACCATCCCTACCCTTATTTCCCAAGAAATGGGACAAAGCAGCTTCAGTTGAAATACAAATCCCCTGCTAGTTACCAGTGCCAATCTAAATATTGCTTTTTTCACCCCTGCTTCATTCCCTTTCATTGCAAGGAACTTCTTTAATGAAGAAATTTTATTTAACAATTTATTAATTGCCATATCTATTGAGAAATCACCAATTTGACTTATTCATTTAACATAGCCCCGCGCTAGCAAAGGATATTTACACATTTGGTGAAAGTTACCAGCTCAAGAGCCTGACTTTTCTTTGATATTATAAGGAGGCCAACATTAATGGCAATAATCCTGGGGTCTGCCCTTGGGGAGGCACAGCTGCCCATCTGCCTGGTGCTAAACATTAGGTTGGTACAAGGGGCCTCTATCAGAAGGACAGGATCAATCTTCAAGCATCCAGCACATGGTAGCACTTCTCAGTACCACAAGCTTGGGGTTGGGAGACTGGTGTGACATTATAATGCACAGCCTAATTATCATACAGCTTCAGATCGGAACTAAAGTGACTACAAGTAAGATTTGGGCAAAAGATGATATTTCATCCTATCTTTAAGTATTCTTTAAAATGTACATGAAGCCCCTAGAGAACTTTTTATTTGGTAAAGAAAAAAACTTTTGTAAAACAATATGCAATTTGGCCTTCAAATTGTTTTAATCTTCACCATAGAAACAATACATGCATTACTATATAGATTGTAAATTGTATAACCAATTTCCTACGCATTTGAAAGTTTACTTAATGGAAGTCTGGATGCCCACATAAACTCTCCAGTTAGATCTGATGGTGTATTTTCAAGGGCATTACTTCCTTGTCCTAAAATCTAAAGATTGAGATTATTCTTTGAGGGAAATCTATCTAGTCCTCAAGAAGAAACATCCTGGAGTTGGTAAGAGTTTTAGCTATCAAAGATATCACGACCAAAAGGATTTATTGAGTGCCACTGTGTCAAAACTGTTTAGAATCAAAATATTAAGCCACAGAAAAAGTTATTGAGCTTTATATTGACAAATGTTCCACTTAGTTGCCTGTCTTGAAGAAGAAAAAGAGAGAGACTCAAACTGATTTGAGAAATAGCTGCCTGGTTATGAGCTTTTGTAATTTTACAACGGTTGAACTTCCCAGGATTGGTGTAAGAGTACTATGGCCCTGATTAAACTGGGATATGCAGAAAGGTAAAGAAAACTACACCAAACCTCTGTATCTCTTGAACCACCAGTAGGTAAGAAACACAGGGCAGGCCTTGTTTTATACATATGCTAAAAATCAGGTTACTCAAACTACATGCGCTGATGACATCCAATGACTCTGGTATAAGTAAATATTTGTTTGGGGGCCTATTTGGTAAGATTGAAAAGGAGTTATTCATTTCACTTTGGACCCTTCCTTGCATTTGAATAGAAAGTCAGACTGATAAAAACTCAGCATTGGGTCCTAGCCTAGCAGACTGCTCAAGATAAAAAGCACTAGCTATTGTCAAGTCAGACCAGGTTAGAGACAATCGGTTGCGGACGAGATTGAAAGCATTGCTGGCATTTGGGAGTTTCTGTGACAGGCTACAAAAGGGATTCCATTCTTCTTAACTTGGTGGCTGGCCTGCAAGCTACTATGGGAGTCCCTTCCCCTAATCCATACTGTTCAATTGTCAGGAAAGCTTGTAAACAGGAGCCTCCATCAGTTACCTCAGAGTGGTTTGAACAAACTAACATCATAACAAGAGTGTTTATGGAAAAATGCTTAAGCACTGAAGCAGAAAGGGCTGAGCACTGATCAGACCTCTCTTCCACCTTTATTCTTCACTGTTCACATTGAAATGCAAATATCAGCGCAGGGTTTCCACTGGCGTGCCACTCACAAATTGAAAAGCAGTTTTTATCTATGCAAATGTAAGCATGGTAATTGAAGTTAATCAATCAATGCTAGCTTTCACTAAAACCTTGAACATGATTGAATAAAGTAATTATCATTCAGCAGAAAATGATGAAGTTGTAGACAGCATGAACCTTATTAAAGGAGGATTTTGAGTCACAATGGCTTAATTTAGCTAACAGCCCAGCCTTAGCTCAAGCAACATACTACTCTTGCTGCCTAGAATTGTTTTATGATTAAAAAACAACAACAACAATAATGAGGGTGGGGGAAGGTGGAGGTAAGTATAAAGTAGGGTTTTTTTAATCATTATTTTCATAGTGCTGGATTAATAAAAAGTACTTGTCACACTACAAAGGAGAAGCCATTATTAACATCTTTTTTAAAAAAAATCTAAATAGATAAGTGAACAAGGATTGTTATGACATTTTTTATATGGCTAACAACAACAGGCTCTGAATGCTACTGTTATGTATTTAACATAAATGGATGAAATAAAGTGAGCGACTCAGAAGACTTTGTAAAATAAACACAAACTTAGATAAATATTTCCATATGCAAAAGGAACCTATTAAGATATCATAAATCGAATGTTAAACTCTTAAAAGTATGACTTCAAACATAATTTGTATTTTTTTAATTGATTTACAGCAGTTTCAATAACAGAACATATGCTACATTTTGCACAGCCTTTCAAATTCTTCATTTTTCTGGAGTGCCATATATTCAACTACTCGCTTTGATTTATAAAAAACAGTCTACCAGAAAGTGTTTTCATGTTAATTCTTGGCTACTTTTTTCCGGTTTCTGTATACTTTTAATCTATTCTCACTTATGATTTCAATGTTCTTGAGGCTTTAAAAACAAAATTATTTTATCGAAGCTAGGGTTGAACATTATTGTTGAAAAAATCATTTCAGGGAGCATAAGTGAAATAATCCATCCTGGAAAATGCAATCAACAGTTAGTGTGCAACATAATGTAAACTGATTATGGAAAGAGGCTCCATTTAGCTTTTTCCAAT